>NW_024713129.1:11147313-11209074 GCF_018991925.1 Homarus americanus
GATGACTTTATTCGTTGAGTACAATGAATTAACCCCTTGAGTACGATGACTTCACCCCTTGAGTACAGTGAATTAACCCCTGAGTGCGATGACTTCACCCCTGGAGTACGATGATTTTATTTTTTGAGTACAATGAATTAACCACTTGAGTACGATGACTTCACCCCTTGAGTACGATGACTTCACCCCTTGAATACGATGACTTAACCCCTTGAGTACGATGATTTTATTCTTTGAGTACAATGACTTTACCCCTTGAGTACGATGACTTTTTCTTCTAGTACAATGAATTAACCCCTGAGTACGATGACTTAATTCCTTGAGCAATATGACTTAACCCTTTAAGTACATGGAAAGTTCTTTTAAATACAATGACTTAATCCCTTTTGTATAATGACAACTTCTTGAGTCACATGAATTAACTATTGAAGATAATGACAACTTGAGAATGATGACGTAACCCTTTTATGATGTCTTAATATAATGACTTAACCCTTTCAATACATTGCCTTGATACCTTGAGTACGATGATGTTGTTATGATGAGTACTAAAACTTTAATAAATATAAGAAAACGAAGATTTGATATCACTAAGTGTACTAAATAGGGGAGAGAGAGAGAGAGAGAGAGAGAGAGAGAATCGTCCGGTGAAGCAGTTATGTTTGATGTAGTGAAGGTGATTATATATGTTATAGTACAGTTGTATAATGATTTAGGGTAACAGTGTCGCTGACTCGTGTCCTCACCAGCACCTGGTCGGTCTGTGTCAACTGTGTGAGGCGAACACCCCGAGAGTCTGAAGGCCTGAGGTTAAGGTGGCTGATCATAAAACACATTTTAGAATCTTCAATTTTATTTCGTTTTCAATGCATGTAGTCAGTTGTGCTCTCCAAAGACTTAATATAAGCTTGGAGCACTGAAAATAATTTTGAGAAAATGGTATTATTAAGGAAGAGGTCAACCTCTCCTGTCGTGTTCGAAAGTACTGACATGGAAGCGTTGCCCCTCGGCCTGGTGGATGTGTGGGAAGTAGAGTCAGTTGTGGACCAGCACGTTGTCTGAATTGAGCTTATCTGCAGTGTAGGTAACTTTAGAAGGCGTTTACTTTCTGTTCACTCTGAACCCACGTTGATCAAAGGTGATGCCGGCAGCACGCTGTTCTTCGCCGATGCGGATCTGCTCGATGGCGTGGGCGGGGAGGGGAGGAGGGGTGGGGATGAGGGCACCCTGGGGCTGGAAGCCGTTCTCGTCAGCGGAGTAGCTGATCTCAGAGGGGGTACCGTCGGGGTGGATGAATCTGAGGAGGAAACAGGTACAATTACTGAATTTGTTGAACGAATAAAAAGATATAATTTGCCAAGGAAAGCTATCGAACAGTTGGCTGAAGTCAGTGAGTATTTACTATTAAGATAACACAATAATGTTTATTAAACAACTAATTTTCTGAGTCGCGGACCAACAAGTGAAAGGTCATATATATTTCTGGCCACACACAACCAGACACTGTTGAGGGATAATAAAACCCTCACCTGATGGTGCCCTGGATGTTGCTCTGACCCACTGAGCCAGGGGAGCCGAAGGCTTCTATGGCGATGCCATCGTCACTCTCGAAGGCATAGTTGAAGTTGCCGTCACCGTTGTCCACACGGTCGTCGCGGAGGATCACTACAGGGATTGCATTTTCGAACTGAGGAGCGGCGACGGCCAGGGCGGCCAGGCAGGCGAGGAGGACCTGAAGGAGTGGGAAGGAGCTCAAACATGGTTCACGTCAGGTCGTAAAACAGCTCAAATAATTCTTGAAACACAAGTAATTACAAAAGAACTTCATTTATGTCAGTTTTAACTTCTGTTGTCAATGATGTTGTGGCACTGGTGGAGTTCTGTTTGTGACGATGTTCTTGGTGCCAATAGTGATGATCATGGTGCCAATAGTGATGATCATGGTGCTAATAGTGATGATCATGGTGCTAATAGTGAAGCTCATGGTGCCAATAGTGATGATCATGGTGCTAATAGTGAAGCTCATGGTGCTAATAGTGATGATCATGGTGCCAATAGTGATGATCATGGTGCTAATAGTGAAGCTCATGGTGCTAATAGTGATGATCATGGTGCCAATAGTGATGATCATGGTGCTAATAGTGATGGTCATGGTGCTAATAGTGATGGTCATGGTGCTAATGGTGATGATCATGGTGCTAATAGTGAAGCTCATGGTGCTAATAGTGATGATCATGGTGCTAATAGTGAAGCTCATGGTGTTAATAGTGATGATCATGGTGCTAATAGTGATGATCATGGTGCTAATAGTGATGGTCATGGTGCTAATAGTGATGGTCATGGTGCTAATAGTGATGATCATGGTGCTAATAGTGAAGATCATGGTGCCAATAGTGATGGTCATGGTGTTAATAGTGATGATCATGATGCCAATAGTGATGGTCATGGTGTTAATAGTGATGGTCATGGTGTTAATAGTGATGGTACGATACTAATATATAAACAAACTGAAAGAGCGAAATATCAGAGGCCAAATGGTTGTCCTGGTAGGTTGAGCACGTGGTGGTATTTTAAGGCAAGCCTACAATAAACAATAACTAGAAGGCCCTGAAGGGTGTTGTACTCACGAGCTTCATGTCTGGTGTGTGTGTGGTGAGGCGCCGGGTGACGATGATACCTGACTGGCGGTGGAGCTCCCTTATATACACTTCCACACGCTGCCCTGACCTTAGAGGGGCGGGGTCTGGCGGTAAGGGAGGAGCTACGTCTTGTCTCCCAGAGCTTAGCGTTTTTACCCTGTAATTGTTGCTTACGTAAGAAACACAAGGGCAGGAATACTGATGCATTTCTCTTCAGCTGTGTGAATCTTGTTTTGTAGAATGTTATAAGTACAGTAAGTTAGGTAAAGTTGAGTAAACAGCAGGACAAGAGAGGTGAGGAGGCAGTAGAGGAGATTGTATGGGAAGGGAAAGGTAAGATCAGACTCACCTTCGAGTCAAGGTCGTCCAGCAACCTATAGCAGTAACGGGACTGTCTCATAAGTCGTACCTTATGTCGTGTCCATAGACCAATGATTATCTGACAGCGTTTAAAATATATAATTAACTTACACATGTTAAGAATGTCATATACATCTCTCAGTGATATAAACACAGTTGTAATATATGGACAACAGATGTTTATATAACTATTTTTCTCTCTCCCGTACAGTACATAATGTTGATGTTCCTCGGGTTATATATTATTAACTGATAAGATGTTGAAGATAATATCCAAGCATTTCCTCTGAGTTAAAGTGAGTCTAGGATCACGCCTGTCAGAGATACGCTGATTCAATATGAGTCTAAAATAATTCGATATTTATGGAATTGATTGTTTATCGAAAACTAAGTTTATTTTATTCTCAATGACTTATCAAATATTTAGTGTTTTATTGTAACAGTTTTAGTGGAGCTGATGAATGACACCACCAGGGTTACTAGAGAAGAAGTAAACATTAAGATTCATAATACTGTATCAGGGGAGTAGAATGGCTTTAGTATATATATAGATGGGAATAAACCGGAATAAAACAACTCATGAAGAATAATCTAATTAAGTAAACATTAATACAGCATCAGGTGTATACAGTACATGTGTCTTCCCTGACAGCTGGGCGTGAACTGGTGGCTGGCCAGAGGTACTGTATATTTCCCACAAAATCTCTCACTGATGAAGACCAAATCAACATTAACTACGACTTATTATTATTTTTTAAAGATCAATAAAAAAAATCCGGTAATTCACTGAGGATCATCTTTGATTAATGGAAGATTAGAAAATGTCATTAAAAAAAACAAATTAGACCTGGTAATCTCTCCTTCCCTCAACTGACGTCATTAGGGATTTGATTATATTTTATTTCTACAACAAATTATCTTTTATTCCATCTTCAACGCTCATGCCTCGTGTGACGTCACCAACCTACCCGGATTCATCACACGCCATATGCAAACGTTCATATATTTTTTTCTTTATTTATGATTCCAAAACTGGTTTTATATTTCATGACTTTTTTTATCATGAAAATATGTCGCTAATATTATTCTTGAAGCTTTGAGGTGTGAGTTAGGAAGGTACTTTTTCTTCTCAGTTGTTACTTATCTTATCATAATTAATCCGAGAATAAATTACGCGAATCTGTAGATGAAACGTAACAGTTTAAGCTAATCACAAGTTCTCAACCAATCCTTATGTGAGAGACAACAGCCTAAGCCTCTTGTAGTGAGACTCCATTACTACGTGAGACTCTACCGCCCGTGAGGAGTGAAAGTAAAAGACCCTACATATGCTTCACTGCCAGGAGTCACTGGATGTTTTATATAGCGTTGTGGTGGAAGAGACTCACAAGTGTGTACCCGAGGTGGTAAAGTGGTCCTAGCTGGTCACTTGAGGTATGTTTGGCAGTGTGTGTTGGTGTGGATGGTTAACCTTGGTTGAATGTTGTACCCAAAATAGAAGGTAAATAATATTAACTTGTTGGTTAGGGATAAAATGCATTGTTAATTGAGTTATAGTTTATTACAGGTAATATTTAACATTGCTTGTGATCTTCAAATAACTTGATACAAGATGATAACATTGAGATAATTTTAAGTGAAGATGTTCTTGCTGGAAGTCGGTCGTCTGCGTCTTGGTAAGGGAGGTGACACTCCTCAGATGTGCGTCTGTCTAATGGTAAGGTCGAGGCGGGTTGTTCCTGCCGTAATGACACGGGTGTTAACGGCCAGGGAACATCCGACCTTTAACCTTCTGGAAGGGTATAATCGTCGGCAACGGGGGGAGGGGGGATGAACCAAAGAATGGTTTTACTTTCTGTTCACTCTGAACCCACGTTGATCAAAGGTGATGCCGGCAGCGCGCTGTTCGTCGGCTATGAGGAGCTGCTCCTGGGCGTGGGCGGGGAGAGGGTGGGGGGTGGGCAGCAAGGCACCCTGGGGTTGGTAGCCGTTCTCGTCGGCGACGTAAGTGAGGTCAGCGGGGGTGCCGTCGGGGAGGATAAACCTGAGAAGGGAAGAGGTACAAATAGTGAACTTGTTGGAGAAAGTAAAAATGTCGAGACAAAATTAATTGATGACAACATTTGATTAAATTAATTTTATCAGCTACGGATTTAATAACGTTTGTTTTCTGTTGTGTATGGTAAGTTCACAAGACATGTTTTCTCAGACAAAGAACAAAACAAAAAGCAAAATACTAACTGTTTCTGGCGACACACAACATGATACTCCTGGGAAACACAACAAAACCCTCACCTGATGGTGCCCTGGATATTGCTCTGACCCACTGAGCCAGAGGAGCCGGAGGCTTCTATGGCGATGCCATCGTCACTCTCGAAGGCATAGTTGAAGTTGCCGTCACCGTTGTCCACACGGTCGTCGCGGAGGATCAATACAGGGATTGCATTTTCGAACTGAGGAGCGGCGACGGCCAGGGCGGCCAGGCAGGCGAGGAGGACCTGAAGGAGCCGGAAGAGAAAGTTAATGATTGTTTTATGCCGAGGCCACAGAAAGGTGAGTCCCTTAAACACGTGAATCGTCCCGTCAAATATACAGTAAGTTTCATAAAACACTTCCATTTAATATAATATATAAGAGCTGTTGTTGGTGATGTGGCACTGTTGGTGATGTGCCACTGTTGGTGATGTGGTGCCACTGTTGGTGATGTGGTGGCACTGTTGGTGATGTGGTGGCACTGTTGGTGATGTGGTGGCACTGTTGGTGATGTGGTGGCACTGTTGGTGATGTGGTGGCACTGTTGGTGATGTGGCCCTGTTAGTAATGTTTTGGCACTTATTGATGCAACTGCAGTATCAGTGATATTGTGACACTATATTAATGCTGTGACACTTATTATAATAGTAATAGTGTTAGCAGTGATTGTAGTGGTATTAGTAGCGATGCTAGTGGTCTCGTAGTGATGGTGGCGGTACTAGTGATGATGGTAGTGGTACTGGTGTTGATGTTAGTGATGGTAGTGGTATTGGTAGTGAAGGTAGTGGTGATGGTAGTGGTAATGGTAGTGGTGGTAGTGGTGGTAGTGGTGATGTTAGTGATCGTAGTGGTATTGGTAGTAGTGGTGATGGTGGTAGTGGTGATGGTAGTGGATAGTGGAAGGTATTGGTAGTGATGGTAGTGGTGATGTTAGTGGTGGTAGTGGTGAGTGGTGATGGTAGTGGTGATGGTTGGTGGTGGTATTGGTAGTGAAGGTAGTGGTGATGGTAGTGATGGTAGTGGTGATGGTAGTGGTGATGGTAGTGGTATTGGTAGTGGTGATGGTAGTGGTGGTAGTGGTGATGGTAGTGGTGGTAGTGGTGATGGTAGTGATGGGTGTTACTTGTGTTTATAAATCTGTAGACAAGAGCAGTGAGGCTGGCTCCTCCTACTGTTAACTTTAGTTCTACTGTCGGACACAAAACATCAGAACTGTGAAGAGATGGAGGTTGTTATACTCACGAGCTTCATGTCTGGTGTATGGTAAGGTGTCGAGGACGATGATGCCCGACTGCTGTAGGCCCTCCCTTATATACCTGACACTACCCTGACCATAGACAGGCGAGACCATTCTATAGCTGGGGGAGTTACCTGTTACAGCCAAATGTAACTCTTTATAAATGATCCTGTTGAAAATATAAATGAATAATTCTGTTTAGTATAATTTCATTAGGGATTATAAGTAGAGTAAGTTAGGCAAAGTTGAGTAAACAGCAGGACAAGAGAGGTGAGGAGGCAGTAGAGGAGATTGTATGGGAAGGGAAAGGTAAGATCAGACTCACCGAGTCAAGGTCGTCCAGCAACCTATAGTAGTAACGGGACTGTCTCATAAGTCGTACCTTATGTCGTGTCCATAGACCAATGATTATATATATATATATATATATATATATATGTTACAGTCAAAATGTGTTATTAGTCATTTCATGAAATGTCTAGTCATCTTATGTAATGTAAACTAACTTAATGTAATTTTAACCTATCCAAACCTATTTTATCCTATTCTTACCTAGCCTAACTTAACCTAACATAAGATTAGTTAGGTTAGGCAAAACTTGTTTTGGTTAGGTTAAGTTAGGTATCCTAACCTAACCTAACCTAACCTAACCTAACCTAACATGACCACGACTAACTTAAATAATCTACTGTTCAGTTCGGTTATGGCAGGCTAGGGTTGATAAAGATAGTATACAATTGGTTTTGTTAGGTTAAATTAGATTAAAATTGTTTACATTGCGCAAGTTGATTACACACACACACACACACACACACACAGACACACACACACATATATATATATATATATATATATATATATATATATATATATATATATATATATATATATATAAGCTTTTTAGACCGCCTTTGTATACAGATATGATCGTGTGCAGGTGGAGGAGTGTTACTGATGGTCTGATGGTCTGTTGGGCTCACATACACAACATCAGGTAATGGCGTGTATTAATAGTTGGTGTACAGCAGCCCAATAGATGATATTCTTAAGACCTCACGAGTAAATCCTAAATATTCTCGGCACATATTATGAAGGTCACTCACCTAGGACACTGTCCAGTGTTACTGAAGTTATGGGGACACATAATAGCTTACCACACTGTTATGTATATTTTGTACTGAGATGTTATTACATTATTTAGCAACAGATACGTAATTACTTTATTTAACCCGAATGTATAAGTCTCAGTAATACATCTGATTCATCTTGATGCCAAATTAACATCGACTTCTCCTTCACTCGTAATATTTATTCGTTTAGTTTCTGAATACTTTCGTTCTTCCTGCTGGTTGCAAATAAAATCTCTCGACACACCACTATGTATCAACGCTGTATCAACACACTACATCTTTAGTAATACAGAATCACCTACATAACTAATACTGAAACGAGAAGGAACTCGGCAGAGAAGACGATTATCTTTTGATTTCTATTTCCTTTCTTTTGATCAATTTTCTCTCCATGTGTTACCTCCTTTATCATCTTGTCATTATATTCCAACAGTTTTTAGTGTTACAGTAACGCAGCTTCAAGTAAATAACACGTGAAGGATGTGAGAGCCGTATAGGTCAGTTGTGGCATTATTAACCAGGGAAGAATAAGATAATAATACATTGTAACGTCACCAACCCGGGATAAACGTATCACTTGACTTCTGACTTTACTTGACTGTGGAGGAAGCAGAGCGGTGTGTATTACTGGTGATATCAACTTAAACTTACTTAATTTCCTGATATATCAAAACAAATCTAACGGATAAGAGTCATCATTCTTGATCAACTATAAACATAAATCATATTCATTGTTTTTCTTAAAATGCTTCCTTTAAAACGTGTTGTAAAAGCTACTAAATAATTTCAGTATTCACACTTGGCTGATAATAAGATCTGTTGTGGTCAATAAAGGTAATATTATAGGGAAGGTTCCTCATGACGCTGGATTCTCAAAAATTGTTACATAAAAAATATAATATTAATTATCCAACTTTATTAGAGTGAATGATAATGTATTATACACGTTGTGTTCTCCAACACAGAACACTGGAGTAATAATGAGTGAAGGTGATTGTGTCGGAGTAGGTCGGACGTCCTCGTCATGTTTGGAGATAATGGCGGAGTGACGCTGTTCTTCAGACGCTGATCTGCCCGGTAGTGAGGTCGATGAGTGGGTGAGGGAAACAGTGAACCTCATAATGCGTTTACTTTCTGTTCACTCTGAACCCACGTTGATCAAAGGTGATGCCGGCAGCACGCTGCTCCTCGGCGATGCGGAGCTGCTCTAGGGCGTGGGCAGGGAGTGGGTGGGGCGTGGGCAACAGGGCTGACTGGGGCTGGTAGCCGAATTCGTCAGCGGTGAAGCGGAGATCTTCTTGGGTGCCGTCAGGGTAGAAGAACCTGAGTCGGGAACAAGCAGAGAGTTTCATTAAGATAATTGGTGAGAAATAAGGTACAGTTAACACAAGTATTTTTTTATTGCAATGATGAAGTAATTTGCTTTCTGAGACATGAAACGGTAAAACAAAATTTCTAAATATTTCTGTCCACACGAAACACGAGACAAACCCCTCACCTGATGGAGCCCTGCATGTTGCTCTGGCCAGCTGAGCCAGGGGTGCCGGAGGCTTCCACGGCGATGCCGTTGTCGGCCTCGAAGGCATATTGGAAGTTGCCGTCACCGTTGTCCTGACGGTCGTCACGGAGGATCAACACGGGGGGCGGGTTATCGAACTGAGGAGCGGCGACAGCCATGGCGGCCAGGCAGGCGAGGACTACCTGAAGGTGCGGGAAGAGGAAGTGTTTCAATTTAGTTCAATATGGATTCAAGTTATGCCACACATACCAGTGACTGTGGTAAGAAGATGGTGGTATTGCTTTTAATACTGTCTGTTAGTGGGAGGGTGTTAGAAGTGGGAGTGAGAGAATGTGGGAGGGGGAGGGGGAGGGGGATAAGAGTAAATATGCTATACTCACGAGCTTCATGTCTGGTGTGTGGTGAGGCGTCGAGGACAGTGATGTCTGGGTGGTGTAGGACCTCCCTTATATACCCCGACACACTGCCTCCACCACCAGCCAGAGTGAAGGGAACGGGGGCCATTACGGAAGGAAGGACCCACGTGTTATCTCCCAAACGTTGATACAAGTTGCATCTTTATCAACGACTCCAAAACTTGTCAACTGAAAACAATAATAATTTTACGTACTCATCTGTCAAACGTGTTTATGGACGTTTATTACTGATAAAGGGCTTTTAGGGGACGTGAATACTTGACGGACACCAGTATAGGGGAATGGGTTTAAGGAGATTATATGAGAAGGGAAAGGTAAGATCAGACTCACTTTCAAGTCTAAGGTCGTGCAGCAGCTCGAGGTAACGGGAGTCTTCCGCTGTTTCTTTGCCTCGTGATGATGATGATGACGAGGTAACTACTCACTCTACCTGAGCCTTTAGTTTTATTACGTTTGTCTCTGTACAGGAACATTAACATGCCATAAAAAAATAAACAAATCATAAAAATGCATAAAAATAAATTGATTCAAGAAAAACCTAACCTAGCCTAACGTAACCTTACCTGATATAATTCAACCTTACCTTGCCTAATCAAACCTCATCTACATCAGGTACCCTTGGCCATCTTACAGTGTAATAGTAAATGCTGTTTTAAATGAAGTAAACACAAAATTAACCACAAATAAATTCATTTCTATTAAGTTATGGCTACAAAAAATGATTTATTCCAATTTGGTCAAACTGATATTTGTGTTTAATGTTAAATGTTGAAACTCCTCTAAAGCTCATGCTGATGAGAGGAGAATCTAAACAGAATACAGTATTATATTTTTATTTCTATTTCCTTCCTTTTGATCAATTGTTTCTCCATTTGTTACCTCCTTTATCATCTTGTCATTATATTCTCTCAGTTTTTGGTGTTACAGTAACGCGGCTTTAAGTAAATAACAAGTGAAGTTGTGGCAATATAAACCAGAGAAGAATAAGATAATAATTTATGGTATAAAATCTTATAAAACTGTTTATATCAAAAGGTCAACCATAAAACCTTAGAGATGAGTTCAGTAATAAAGACCATATTTCCAGATGTTACAGTGGTCTAATGACCTTACCTGGCTGTAGTTAAGACCATATTGCCAGATGTTACAGTGGTCTAATGACCTTACCTGGCTGTAGTTAAGACCATATTACCAGATGTTACAGTGGTCTAATGACCTTACCTGGCTGTAGTTAAGACCATATTACCAGATGTTACAGTGGTCTAATGACCTTACCTGGCTGTAGTTAAGACCATATTACCAGATGTTACAGTGGTCTAATGACCTTACCTGGCTGTAGTTAAGACCATATTACCAGATGTCACAGTGGTCTAATGACCTTACCTGGCTGTAGTTAAGACCATATTACCAGATGTTACAGTGGTCTAATGACCTTACCTGGCTGTAGTTAAGACCATATTACCAGATGTCACAGTGGTCTAATGACATTACCTGGCTGTAGTTAAGACAATATTACCAGATGTTACAGTGGTCTAATGACCTTACCTGGCTGCAGTTAACGAGTTGTCCTTCATCTGGGTTGAGATAAATTATGACTTATTTATCCAACAAGAGTCTTTATGGTTTCAACACATTTATATTCTTATGTTCATTTCATGTTTGTCCTGTCAAGGCTTTGTAGTGTGAAGGATGCAGTTGTTAACAAAGAAGGCTGGTCACCTCAGTGTGAACTTGCTGGTACAGCACAACTGTCAACACAACATTTGTTCTAAACATGTACAGTGCCTCTAGTGATCTGTATTTTTATAATGTGATCATTTGAGGCAGAGAATTTTACAATTTTGGACACTGACTTTTTCATAAATATAAGGAAACACTTGCCCATTGTCTTCTCATTTCACTTGATTGTGGAGGAAGCGTAACAGTGTGTATTACTGGTAATATCAACGTAATTTTCCGATTTATAAAAAAAAATAATATGACAAATAAGAGACATCATTCTTGTTCATCTCTAAATATAAGTCATTCATTGTTTTTCTTAAAATACTTCCTTTAAAACGCGTTGTAAAAGCTACTAAATAATTTCAGTATTCTCACTTGGCTGATAATAAGATCTGTTGTGGTCAATAAAGGTAATATTACAGGGAAGGTTCCTCATGACGCTGGATTCTCAAAAAACTTACAAAAAAAAATATAATATTAATTATCCAACTTTATTAGAGTGAATGATAATGTATTATACACGTTGTGTTCTCCAACACAGAACACTGGAGTAATAATGAGTGAAGGTGATTGTGTCGGAGTAGGTCGGACGTCCTCGTCATGTTTGGAGATAATGGCGGAGTGACGCTGTTCTTCAGACGCTGATCTGCCCAGTAGTGAGGTCGATGAGTGGGTGAGGGAAACAGTGAACCTCATAATGCGTTTACTTTCTGTTCACTCTGAACCCACGTTGATCAAAGGTGATGCCGGTAGCACGCTGCTCCTCGGCGATGCGGAGCTGCTCTAGGGCGTGGGCAGGGAGTGGGTGGGGCGTGGGCAACAGGGCTGACTGGGGCTGGTAGCCGAATTCGTCAGCGGTGAAGCGGAGGTCTTCTTGGGTGCCGTCAGGGTAGAAGAACCTGAGTCGGGAACAAGCAGAGAGTTTCATTAAGATAATTGGTGAGAAATAAGGTACAGTTAACACAAGTATTTTTTTATTGCAATGATGAAGCTTTCTGAGACATGAAACGGTAAAACAAAATTTCTAAATATTTCTGGCCACACGAAACACGAGACAGAACAAACCCCTCACCTGATAGAGCCCTGCATGTTGCTCTGGCCAGCTGAACCAGGGGTGCCGGAGGCTTCCACGGCGATGCCGTTGTCGGCCTCGAAGGCATATTGGAAGTTGCCGTCACCGTTGTCCTGACGGTCGTCACGGAGGATCAACACGGGGGACGGGTTATCGAACTGAGGGGCGGCGACAGCCATGGCGGCCAGGCAGGCGAGGACTACCTGAAGGTGCGGGAAGAGGAAGTGTTTCAATTTAGTTCAATATGGATTCAAGTTATGCCACACATACCAGTGACTGTGGTAAGAAGATGGTGGTATTGCTTTTAATACTGTCTGTTAGTGGGAGGGTGTTAGAAGTGGGAGTGAGAGAATGTGGGAGGGGGAGGGGGAGGGGGATAAGAGTAAATATGCTATACTCACGAGCTTCATGTCTGGTGTGTGGTGAGGCGTCGAGGACAGTGATGTCTGGGTGGTGTAGGACCTCCCTTATATACCCCGACACACTGCCTCCACCACCAGCCAGAGTGAAGGGAACGGGGGCCATTACGGAAAGGAAGGACCCACGTGTTATCTCCCAAACGTTGATACAAGTTGCATCTTTATCAACGACTCCAAAACTTGTCAACTGAAAACAATAATAATTTTACGTACTCATCTGTCAAACGTGTTTATGGACGTTTATTACTGATAAAGGGCTTTTAGGGGACGTGAGTACTTGAGGGACACCAGTATAGGGGAATGGGTTTAAGGAGATTATATGAGAAGGGAAACGTAAGATCAGACTCACTTTCAAGTCTAAGGTCGTGCAGCAGCTCGAGGTAACGGGAGTCTTCCGCTGTTTCTTTGTCTCGTGATGATGATGATGACGAGGTAACTACTCACTCTACCTGAGCCTTTAGTTTTATTATGTTTGTCTCTGTACAGGAAAACTGAAATACCAATAATAATGAATATTGTTACGGCCGTGTCGTATTTTTCTATTTTTTTTGTTATATAACATGATTCCATGTTGTTCCATATTATTCCTGTAATGATGTGTTATATTTACTATTATATATTCTAGTCACCTTACCCTATGCTGTTAAGGTTTTAACTGTTATTATTTGTTCAAGCCCATCTTATTTCTTCATTTAGTATTGTATCAAGCATTCTTTGTTTCTCTAACGACCATCTGCATCGTTAAACGACCCATGTTTCACCAGGGTGGCGGGAGTCGACCTCATATATAGGACCTACCAGCAGAGAGAGTTCAGTCCAGTCCTCCTTGTCATTCAGCTCACGTTGTTTTGAGTGACACTTGTCACCTGTTACTTATACTTCATTTTATTTCTGTGATTGTTCCTGTCACCACCAATGTGGCATATCTATGTGAATACCTATTTATGTCTCCTTGGTGTCCATCAGTGTTTGCTAAGTTACATTTAAGTAATTCAGTGTTGTTTCACGTTAGTTAATTTCAGTGTTAGTTATTTTATATATTTATGAAGTGTTAACGTAATCCAATTCTTTATTTTTATTCTTTTGATGTTTCGGTGTTTTAGTATCATTTATGTCTTAAAGGTTTCGATAGTGAATCAATTTGTTGTGACAGCCTACGAGGCTCTTTATTGTGTTAATTTAATTAAATTCTTAAAGGTTTACTTTATTTATTTTTGTTCCCTTTTGATTTACTTCACTTTCCTTTTGTTTGGTTACGCCTAGAACCTGGTTATTAAAGACGGCGTAACAATATATATTACACTAAATAGCGATAAGAACCGATTATAAAGTACCTAAAGTACCTAAATTAACCTAACCTTAACCTTATTCAGCCTAACGTAACTTAACCAAACCTTGACATGATACTACAGTTTATTATTATCAATGTGTAAGCAACATACACGACTAAAACAATACTTAAACCATTCCTCTTCCTCCGTGGGGCGTGTTACTGGAAGTTTATTACTGATGAAGGACTTTTAGGGAAGGTAAGTACGAGAGGTACATAGGTGAATGGGTCTGAGGAGAGTGTATGAGGAGGGAAAGGTAAGGTCAGACTCACTTTCAAGCCTAGGGTCGTCCAGCAACCTAGGAGAGAAAGATGGTAACCAGTGTCGACATTATGCTCAGTATATTAATAAACCTCCGCGGTGGTAGTCTCAGAGACGCTCATCAGCAACAACAGTAAAATAAACACAAGGTCAAAACAACGCCTAAAATGTGAGGATATTGAGGCTGTATTGTGAGTTTTGCTTCATTTTATATATGCAGTACAGTATATATATATATATATATATATATATATATATATATATATATATATATATATATATATATATATATATATATATATATATATACATTTCAGGTGAAAGAGGGATAACCGGCGATTCAGCTTTATAAAACAATTGGAGGTTTTGGTGATTAGGGATAACCTTTGCTTTTTATTTCGACAATATTGTCGATATTCAAGTGTAAAAGGACATCTAAGACCACAGGAAAGTCACCTTTTTGTAAAATATACTTCTCTACACACACACACACTTTGTATATTTTCAGCCACCGGCTGCAACTCTATTAATAAACCGTTTATTATTATTATTATTATTATTATTATTATTATTATTATTATTATTATTATTATTATTATTATTATTATTATTATTATTACTATTATTATTATTATTATTATTATTATTATTATTATTATTATTATTATTATTATTATTATTATTATTATTATTATTATTATTATTATTATTATTATTATTATTATTATTATTATTATTATTATTATTATTATTATTATTATTATTATTATTATTATTATTATTATTATTATTATTATTATTATTATTATTATTATTATTATTATTATTATTATTATTATTATTATTATTACACACACACACATCAACAGCGACGGACTGGAGAGAATATATGAGAAAAGGAGGAAACCCCCAAGCTCTTAAAGACGCCTCCAGTGTCAATATTTTTAAGAACAAGGGAGACCGGTCAGACTGTGCAAATACCGTTGGATCTCGCTGCTCTCTGTAGCTGGCAAAATTATTGCCCGAGTCCTCCCAAACAGACTTCTTCCTGAGGCTGAAAACGTCCTCCCAGAATCTCAATGTGGTTTTAAACCATCACGAGGCATCACTGACATGATCCTTGCTGCCCGCCAGATACAGGAAAAGTGCAGAGAACAAGAATTTAGCGGGCGGGGTGGACATCGAGTACAGGATGAAGGGTCTTTTCAACATAAGACGAGTCCAGGCAAGATCAAAGGTGTCTACAGCTTCCATTACTGAACTTCAGTATGCAGACGACTTCACTCTAGTTGCTCACACTGAACACGACCTACAAGTGATCCTAAACACCTACGCAGATGCGTATGTACACTTCGGTCTTGAGGTGAATGTACGTAAGACTCAGATTCTCTTTCAGCCTGCCCTTGGTTCAGACACACATCCACCATCCATCCATCTTAATGGTACTACCCTCTCTAATGTTATCCACTTTCGGTATCTCGGCTCCCACCTGTCCACCACTGCAGACATCGATGAAGAGATTCATAATCAGATCAGATGTGCATCTCAAGCCTTTGGCAGACTCCGGAACCGTGTCTTCAGCTGTAGGGAGCTGGAATTATCTACAACGTTACACGTATATCGAACAGTGGTCCTCCCCCACCATACAATATGGCAGCGAGATAAGGGTAACATACAGGAGGCACCTCAAGGCAATTGAAAACTTTCACCAACGTAGTCTACGTTCCATCCCCCGAGTTCGCAGGGAAAACAAGCGAACTAATGTCAGTATTCTTGCTGACACCAACTGTAAGAGCATCGAGGCTACCATTATTTATGAACAACTACGCTGGACTGGCATTGTTACCGGTATGAACGATATTTGACTGCCAAAGCAGCTACTTTACAGTCACCTAACGAATAGTAAACATCACGCTGGCGGGCAACTGAAAAAGTTTAAGGATAGTCTTAAGACAAACTTGAAAAAGTGCCAAATCGACCCCCTCACCTGGGAGACGACCACTCCACACCGTAACGCTTGGAGGAGCACCACGCAAGAAGGTGAAAATACTTTCGAGTTAGCCCGACTGCAAACCGAGGTAGACAAGCGCCAACGCTGGAAAGACTCTGCCGCCGCCCCTCCCACACTAGATGTAGCCCTCCACATGTGCAACATCTGTGAACAGCTCTGCCGGTCCTGTATCGGCCTCTTTAGTCACCTCAAAACTTACCAATGAAAGTGACATCCCTAATAACGCATATCATTGTACCATAATTGGATGATCGTCATGCTCGATTCCGAGTGACAGCAAAGTAGCAGTAGTAGTAATAATGTGTGTGTGTGTGTGTGTGTGTGTGTGATAAAACATTTATAAATGATATAAATAACTATATTATATAAATGTTATAAAAATCCCATGCCTAACACTTGCAGCTACTAGGTGCCAGCCCACTCCCCACCCATTCCCAGCCCACTCCCCACCTACTTCGGCCCACTCCCCACCCACTCCAGTCCACGCTAATAAACACATACTCTCCACCGATTAGCATCTCTCCACCTGCTTCACCTTTGATCAAACTGTGTTGAGAACGACGATATGAAGACGTCACGTGATTCTTTACTGCCACACTAAAGCTGAACCATTACGTGTTATCTCTGGCCACTGATCAAGTCTTCCATATAAAACTTGACTTAGTGGTTACGGTCTGTTTCCACCGCTCGACGATGAGGTTAATTCTGTGAAAAATACGTCTATAGTCTTCGTCTGTGGTTCTGATCATCACCACCAGGAGGTCAGATATTTGAGCCCTTCGTCAGTAGTTCTGTTATGGTGACCAACATCAGTAGAAGTAGTAGCGTCAGGAGTACATGTAGGTTAGACATATATCTCCTTGTAACCATTTTTTTTTACTATCTATTAGCAACAGGCGAGGCAGTGATTCCTCGTCATCAATACACAGTTGTTTACCAGCACCAGCACCCTATCAGTGTTTCTTCCCTCACTAACACCAGTGGAAGTCGACACTGAACTAGGAGTCACCAAGTCTCTGTCACCAATAACAACTGAAGCTGCTCGACACACATTGAGTTCTGAGTCACCAGTCACTCGTCCTACTGTCAATCATGTATGGGCACCAGGACTTGTGTGGACCTTCTCCGACACACACATAACTTCCTGCTGGCAACTGTTATTTCTTTGTGAGTCACTCTTCACTTCTGTCTGAGATGTGATTTGACCATTTCTTTGTCCAAATTTTAAAATTGTAATTCCTGTGTTGAAATTTGACTACAGTGTTAGGTAGTCGTTACCTTGAGTTGAGCCTTTGCTGATTCTCTCAACAGCACGAAAAAGAACTACACTGTACTGTGCATTTAGCATTTAGCCAATTATATAAGTTTTAAAAGGAATCTGAAAATTTGGGTGGAAATCCAGACCATGGAAATAAGTCTACTGACACATTCATTGACGTCTTAGTAATTTATTAAACATAAAAAAATCGCATTACAACCAGAATCATTTTATATATAACAGCGGCAATGTATATTTTTAAGGAGACTTTGTCGTTGAGGGAGATCAATATTTTTGGCTTATTCGAAGGTGATGCCAGCAGCGCGCTGCTCCTCGGCGATGCGGAGCAGTTCCTGGACGTGGGCGGGGAGTGGGTGGGGAGTGGGCAGCAGGGGGGATTGGGCCTGGACACCGAACTCATTGGCGACGTAGCGGACCTCTTGGAAGCCGCCTTCGTTGTCAGGGAGTCTGTGGGAGGAACAAGTTACACTGTAAGTCTTGGTGACCTGCTGGTGGAGGGACAGTGAAGGAACGCCTTAAAGGTTGTGATGATATTAACAGTTCAAAGTTAATGATATCCTCCTTCAGGTATTGCTGTTACTGATACTGATGAAGTAACTCTTGACTGTTACTTTTGTAACCAACAGACTGTTTCAGTTTAGCAGACGAAGGTCAACACCTACCTGTAGGAGCCCTCAATGTTGATCTGTCCCTGTGAGCCCTGGACGCCGGAGGCTGCCATGTAGATGCCGTTGTCAGTCTCCAGGGCGTAGTTGAAGTTGCCATTATCGTCCTGTTGACGTTCATCACGGAGGACCTGTACTACTGGGAGGCCTTGCTGGAGCTGAGGGGCGGCCATGGCCACGGCGGCCAGGCAGGCGAGGATTGCCTGTAGGAGGAGAAGGTTTAGAATCACTTGCACACGAAGGCTCAGTTGTAAATATTCTTATCCTGAAGAATATTAAGCTAGAGTCTTCAATATGTGTGTGTTCATTGGGTGTACGATGGAGTGCCAGGAGACAGATGCCTAGAAGAATCAAGTGTGTACCTAACTGGATAAGTGATAGTAAATAACCAACTCCTAAGATAAATTGATGTGGTCCAACTTTCATGACGAGTAATGGAGGTTGGCAGCCGGCGCTTGATTGTTAATAGGTAATGGACAGAGAGCTATTGCCGGAGAACTAATGACGGAGAGTTACTGACGAAGAATTACTGGCGGAGATCTACTGACGAAGAGAGAGTGACGTGAGATAGAGAAATATAAAAGTATATGTCAAGAGTTCGATGTTGTGGCAAATAATTATCTAGTCTATATCTTTCAGTATATCTCAGGAGCGGTGATATTCGAGCAGTGGCTGAGTCAAGAAAAACAGGAGGTTACAAGTCAAATGGGCCCCAGTCCTAATAGACCATAGTCCGTCTGGGCCTCAACTCATCTAACTCTTTAGGATTAGAACCCACTAGGCCTGGGCTCCAATCCTGATACGTAGATGAGGTTAGGTTAAAGCCTTTTAAGACTGGGGTCCACTTCACCAGGTATCGAGCAGAAGAGAGAAACTGTAGATGATTTGTGCCTTATACTCACGAGCTTCATGTCTGGTGTGTGGTGAGGCGTCGAGCACAATGATGCCTGACCGCTGCAGAACCTCCCTTATATACCCCCACACACGCTGCCTCCTGGAACTGTCACCCGCACGGTAAACTGATCCTCCAACAGGTATGGGAACCTCCATCATCACGTTATGTAAAAAAAGAGTGCCAATAACTTTCCTCGTCGAGTAGTCATGGATGATGTGTTGTTAGTGATTTCGATGGTGATTAGATCGTGGTAGATAAAAACATGAACTGAAAGAATGGGTTATAAACAAGGGTTCTAGGGGGTGTTGGTATGGTCGTATGGAAATGGTGAGAACAGGTCACACTCACTCTCACGTTGAAGGTCGTCTGGTGAAGGGGTGGTCGGTCGTAAGGGCATTATGTGGTGTTCTTGGGGAGTCGACCTCTATTATAGTGATGTATTTTTTATCTTGTTGTGCATTACTAGTGTGTGTGTGTGTGTGTGTGTGTGTGTGTGTGTGTGTGTGTGTGTGTGTGTGTGTGTGTGTGGATTGTGGACTCTAGATAACAACTCGATTATATCATATTAATAATTCTTAAAAAAAAATCACATATATGCCTCAGCTTCTCGGAGTAGCTTGAAGAAGAACATACTGACATTTACTGTATAAAACCTTTAACACACTGACCTGAAGTACCCACGATGTGTTCTGCCAAATACTTATAACCATGTTTCCAAGTTTTCCTTTTCCCCGAGTTTGGATGGTGTGAGTAAGGCGAGCAGTGGCGTCAGGAACATAAGTACCAGGACGAAAGGAATAACAATGTTTACACTTAGAATATTGACTCATCCCCTGTTATCCTTTACTGATTAAAAGTCTAGGTGTGAATGCTAAAGGTATAGACAAATATTAAGGGTTGGCACTATACTCGAATGTACTGTAGTATAAACAAGGTGTTGATCCTTGTCGAAAAAAAATAAAGATAATTTGACTCATACTAGAAACAAGTCACTCTAGTAAGGTTCTCCGGACAGTGTAGAGTTGCCAAGACCAAAGGTAAACACACACCAACTCTTTCTTGGTTCCTCGTTATTCATTCGCTTCTTTTACTACTTTAACTAATGTATCTTACTGTAGTGTTCTCCTCCTACAGCAAGACCCACCAGCTGTCACCTCACACAAACCACCAGCATCATCAGCAGCACGTTCTTCTTCTTAAACATTCAGTGTCGTGCTCTCCACCACTCCTTCACACAGACTGCTGCTTCTTGGCTATCCCCTTCCCGTCTTCTGTTCACTTTGCTCCATTCTTCCAGTTCCTTCTCAGTCTTCCCTTGTCCTTAGCATAACATACTCTACCCATCTTTATGTCTGTCACTTCATTCACTTTCCTTATTTCTTTATTTTGTTATTATTTACATCCTATTTACCCAATGAATCTAAACGCATCATTTTTATCGATTCTAATTTGTTTCTTCCTTGTGTAACCCAGAGTCCATGTAGGAATGTCTCCCCCAACAAATCCTCTTGTTGTATCCTCGTGTCTGTAAGCCCCCTGTGACACTGTTCCCTCCAGACTGTATAATTCTCAACGCTACTACAAGTCACCTTCGTCACTCCCTGCCCCATATACTAACGCATCTATACCTACATCATTAAAACACCTCACTTTCATCTTTCTCTCATCAAAGTAATAAGTATTTCTCGAGTTCTCTTTTATCTGGTTATTTATGTCACTTAATTTTGGGGGACACTTTCAAGAATCAGACGAGGCTTCGGGTGCAGTGTGTCGGGGTATATAAGGCAGCTCCTCCACCAACCAGGCATCATTGTCCTCGACGCCTCACCACACACCAGACATGAAGCTCGTGAGTAGAAGGCATCTATACCCTGATTTATCCCTCTGGAGTCTGGACAAACGGGTTCCTGATCCTATTAGGCCCCAACAGTACCTAACCCAACCTAACCTAACCTAACTTAGTCTTTTCAGGCCCCAAGTGAATCTAATCTAACTTAACCTAACCTAACTTAACTTAGTCCTATCAGGCCCTAACACAGAAAACAATAATTAATCAAGTCACTAATACAAAAAAAAATTAGTCCAATCAATGTCTATCTTCACAAACCAACAATTAGTCAAACTATTAAGGCAAACTAGTAGAATAGCTATCAACAGTTAGTCCTAAGTGGCTAGTGGTAATGAGTTAAGGAGTAACAGTACTAATAATTCCTAATTGTCATATATTAGGATTCTGACCAATTGGGAATTAGTCTCAACACACTGGCAATCTTCTCCTCTACTTGACTCACCCTAGAGGTCTGAGGTGTCTGTGTATTTACCTGTGAGTTTATGGCTTAATAATAGACAGGTAGACAGGTAGACAGGTAACTATTAGCTGTTTAGATTACCTCTCTACCACTCGTCACTGTCTACCATCTGTTAGTAACCACCACCCACCACTCTTCTTCCATCTGTCACTTAGCGTCCCTCAATTACCACCAGTCACTCTCTCCCACCAGTCACTCTCCATCACTCGTCACTCTCTCCCACCAGTCACTCTCCTTCACTCGTCACTCTCTACCACCAGTCATTCTACTACCAGTCACTCTCTATCACCAGTTACTCTCCACCAGTCATTCACCATCCATCACTCACTATCACTCAATTTGTTTTATTCTTATGTAAGTGTTGTCAAGTCACCTCCTCCTACAGGCAATCCTCGCCTGCCTGGCCGCCGTGGCCATGGCCGCCCCTCAGCTCCAGCAAGGCCTCCCAGTAGTACAGGTCCTCCGTGATGAACATCAACAGGACGATAATGGCAACTTCAACTACGCCCTGGAGACTGACAACGGCATCTACATGGCAGCCTCCGGCGTCCAGGGCTCACAGGGACAGATCAACATTGAGGGCTCCTACAGGTAGGTGTTGACCTTCGTCTGCTAAACTGAAACAGTCTGTTGGTTACAAAAGTAACAGTCAAGAGTTACTTCATCAGTATCAGTAACAGCAATACCTGAAGGAGGATATCATTAACTTTGAACTGTTAATATCATCACATCCTTTAAGGCGTTCCTTCACTGTCCCTCCACCAGCAGGTCACCAAGACTTACAGTGTAACTTGTTCCTCCCCACAGACTCCCTGACAATGAAGGCGGCTTCCAAGAGGTCCGCTACGTCGCTAATGAGTTCGGTGTCCAGGTCCAGTCCCCCCTTCTGCCCACTCCCCACCCACTCCCCGCCCACGCCCAGGAACTGATCCGCATCGCCGAGGAGCAGCGCGCTGCTGGCATCACCTTCGAATAAGATGCTATTTGTTATCTCCATCAACGACCTTTAAAAAAAATCGACGTCAAAAACATAATGAATTTGGATATAATACAAGTAACTGTATTTGTTTTGTATTTGATGTATTGATAAATAAATAACGTATATGTCAATAGACTGTTTTTCACACCAACTGATTCTTATAAACTTGTAACTTATCCAACAGTCACGCTCAGAAATTTCTTTACACTTGCGTTAGAAACTTTACGAAACACAGCTGAGTTACAACCGTACCATTTAAGAGGTGACAAACAGTTCTGTGATTGGTTGCTGTAGCTCGGAGTCTCAGGTGTGTACAGGGACTTATGTGATGAGGTGTTCAGTGTTAAGAGCTCCGTGTACAGTGTTCCTCCTCCCGTGTTGTTGTAGGGAATTTGTTAACTGTTGTGGTAGAGATTAACAAGGCCTCTGCTTGGTCTTATTCTAGTCACACGACCTTGATGAGTCTAACCACGAGAGGAACCATGTTATTATGTAGTTAAGTAAGACATTAAAATATAATTACATAGTGCACACACACACACACATATACGCACACACACACTTATGCAACAGAGAGACAGAGCCTTTTATCTCAATGACCACAACCGCTACAGGTCCCTTCGCAACCAAGTCATCTGTGAGATACGTACTGCAAAGAAGTCCCACTACCCAACCAAGTTGCATCACCTGAAGCAGACCAACATCAGAACTCTGTGGACTAAACAATAAGACACACACACCCTCCCCATCCTTAGCCATCTCACTAATGGTGACGCAGCTGAGCAACCAAACAACCATTTCGCAACCAGATACCAGACGCTCCCCCGGCTTGACACAACCAGTCTCCCTGCATACATACAAGCCCCCTTTCCCTCTGATTTAGTAGAAAAATTTGAAGAAGCAAAATGTCTGAACAAACTGAAGTTAAAGCGCTCCACCACCCCCATTGACTTACCAATGAAACTCTACAAGGAGTTCTCCCCGGAACTAGCTAAACCCCTCTTCTCCATCATCAATGCTTCCCCCAGCCAAGCAAGATGCCCAGCTGACTGGAAAACCTCATATTTGTCACCAGTGCCCAAGTCAACCAGCTCACAGTCCTTAAATTAGCTACGACACATTGCAATCGCCCCAGTACCCAGCTTATCTGTGACAGTTTCGCGTTTGATTGGGCTTATACTGATATTACAGGCGCCATAGATCCTCAGAAATTTAGAAATATGAAAACGTCCTCCACCACTCACGGTCTTGTCAGTTTTCTCGACTACATATACCGCCATCTGAAAAAAAAAACGAAAGAAGCCTGTGGCTGTCGCCTTCATTGACTTCACCAAAGCATTTGACCGAGTCAACCACAATTTAATCATCAACGCCAAGCAGTACGCTTCCGAGGGGTTGTCTCCACTTTTCAGTCACTCATCTGTGGCGTCCCCCAAGGCACCAAGATGGGAACGCTTTGCTTCCTTATGCTTATCAATGATGCCCTCAGAGAAAACTCTGCTCGCTGGAAATATGTCGACGACTCCACCATTGGGATCAGTGTCAACAACTCGGCTCCCAACTACAACGACCTCCAGAATGTATTGAACAGTCTCCAAAACTGGGTCACCAACAACCACGTCACCATCAACCACACCAAGACCATGGTTATGCACATCAACCTCTCCTCCGACGTTGTCCCACCTTCCTCCATTACTTTGGGCTCCAACACACTCCAGGTTGTGGACTCCACTAAGCTCCTCGGCGTCACTATAGATAACAGACTAAATTGGAAATCACACGCCAGTAAAGTAGTCAAATCCTCCAGTTTTCGTCTTCACCTTTTCCGCCGACTCAAGTCCCTCGGAGTTCCTGCCTCAGAGCTCCTCAGTGTTTACAGTACTCAACATTCATACTTCCCAAGCTCACCTATGCCTCCCCTACCTGGTCTTCCTCCCTAAATGCCACACAACGTAAACACCTAGAAAAAGTGCAAAAGAGAGCATGCAAGATTATTCTCTCCCCTTCCTACTCCACATATCAAGAAGCGCTCAATGACCCTCTCGGCTCTCTCTGACAATCACCACGACCTCATCTGCAAATTTGGTGAGAAGCTTCTGCACCATCCTCGACACCGGCTCTTACTTCCACCCGAGATCCCTCGTCCGAGAATTGCTGTTCGACACCACAACCGCATCCAGCCCACACGACCACGTACTGATAGCTATGAGAGACCCATTCCCCAATTATGTAACTGTATATTATTATTATTATTATTATTATCACACACACACACACACACACACACACACAGGTGGCGCTGCTGGTGTTGGTGATAGTGATGATGATGATGATGATGATGCTGTTGGTGGAGATGGTGTTGATGGTGGTAGTGGTAGTGATGGAGGTAGTAATGGCAGTGATGCTGCTGGTGGTGATGGTGATCGTGGTAGTAATGGTGGTGATGTTGCTGGTGGTGATGGTGCATTGATAGTGGTAGTGGTAGTGATGGAGTAGTAATGGTGATGTGGTGGTGATGGTGTTGATGGTGATGGTGTTGATGGTGATGGTGGTAGTGATGGTGGCGAAGGTAGTAATGGCAGTGATGCTTCTGGTGGTGATGGTGCATTGATAGTGGTAGTGGTAGTGATGGAGTTGCTTGTGGTGATGGTATTGATGGTGGTGGTGGTCGTAATGGTGATGGTAGTGGTGCTACTGGCGGTGATGGTGATGGTACTGTTTGTGGAGATGGTAATGCAGTGATGGTAATAGTGGCGCTGCTGGTGGTAAAGGTGATTTTGGTGATAGTGGTGCTGCTGGTGGTAAAGGTGATGATGGTGATAGTGGTGATAGTGGCGCTGCTGGTGGTAAAGGTGATGATGGTGATAGTGGTGCTGCTGGTGGTAAAGGTGATGATGGTGATAGTGGTGATAGTGGCTGGTAAAGGTGATGATGGTGATAGTGGTGCGCTGCTGGTGGTAAAGATGATGGTGATAGTGGTGATAGTGGCGCTGCTGGTAAAGGTGATGATGGTGATAGTGGTGATAGTGGCGCTGTGGTGGTAAAGGTGATGATGGTGATAGTGGTGATAGTGGCGCTGGTGGTGGTGATGATGGTGATAGTGGTGCTGCTGGTGGTAGGGTGATGATGGTGATAGTGGTGATGTGGCACTGTGGCGGTAAAGGTGATGATGGTGATAGTGATAGTGCGCTGTGGTGGTAAAGGTGATGATGCTGCTGCTGGTGGTAAAGGTGATGAGGTGATAGTGGTATAGTGGCGCTGCTGGTGGTAAAGGTGATGATGGTGATAGTGGTGATAGTGGCGCTGCTGGTGGTAAAGGTGATGATGGTGATAGTGGTGATAGTGGCGCTGCTGGTGGTAAAGGTGATGATGGTGATAGTGGTGATAGTGGCGCTGCTGGTGGTAAAGGTGATGATGGTGATAGTGGTGATAGTGGCGCTGCTGGTGGTAAAGGTGATGATGGTGATAGTGGTGATAGTGGCGCTGCTGGTGGTAAAGGTGATGATGGTGATATGATGTGTGATAGTGGCGCTGTGGTGGTAAAGGTGATGATGGTGATAGTGGTGATAGTGGCGCTGCTGGTGTTAAAGGCGATGATAGTGATAGTGGCGCTGATGGTGGTAAAGGCGATATAGTGATAGTGGTGATAGTGGCGCTGTGGTGGTAAAGGTGATGATGGTGATAGTGGTGAGTGGTGCTGCTGTGGTGCTGTGATGATGCAGTGATAGTGGTGATAGTGGCGCTGTGGTGGTAAAGGTGATGATGGTGATATGATGGTGTGATAGTGGCGCTGCTGGTGGTAAAGGTGATGATGGTGATAGTGGTGCTGCTGGTGGTAAAAGGTGATGATGGTGATAGTGGTGCCGCTGGTGGTAAAGGCGATATAGTGATGGTGGTGATGGTGGCTGTGGTAAAGGTGATGATGGTGATAGTGGTGATAGTGTGGTGCTGCTGGTGGTAAAGGTGATGATGGTGATGAAATGGTGATGGTGGCGCTGTGGTGGTAAAGGTGATGATGGTGATAGTGGTGATAGTGGCGCTGCTGGTGGTAAGGGTGATGGTGGTGATAGTGGTGCTGCTGGTCCGGTAAAGGTGATGATGGCGATGAGTGGTGCTGTGGTGGTAAAGGTGGATGATGGTGATGGTGGTGCTGCTGGTGGTAAAGGATGATGAACGATAGTGTGGTGCTGCTGGTGGTAAAGGTGATGATGGTGATGGTGGTGCTGCTGGTGGTGATATAGTGATGAGTGCTGCTGGTGGTAAAGGTGATGATGGTGATAGTGGTGCTGCTGGTGGTAAAGGTGATGATGGTGATAGTGGTGATAGTGGCGCTGTGGTGGTAAAGGTGATGATGGTGATAGTGGTGATAGTGGCGCTGTGGTGGTAAAGGTGATGATGGTGATAGTGGTGATAGTGGCACTGCTGGTGGTAAAGGTGATGATGGTGATAGTGGTGATAGTGGCGCTGCTGGTGGTAAAGGTGATGATGGTGATAGTGTTGATTATAGAATTAATGGTTACAATAGAAGTTTCTCCACGATACATAACATTGTCATCGTGGTAGAGATATGAATAGCGTTTAACTAAAGGAATAGTGATCAAAGGCAAATATTTTCTGTGATCTTGTTAAAGTTTAGTTATAACAAGAGCAACATAAGAGGCACCAAAGTTATTAAGATCACAGCCAAGGTTTTATGTCATCATCATCATCATCATCATCATCATCATCATCATCGTCATCGTCATCATCGTCGTCATCAAGTTATTCAGATCTTTTCATAAAACAACTGGTCCTTTTCAACTCCTTCAGTTTATTACTTATCTATGACAGCCACGACCTCGTCAGTGCCTTAAGAGGTTGTGTTAATGTTGTGGTTGTTATTCATCTGTCTGTAATAATCTTCTGAGTTTGGCTCAAGAGAAGTAGTTTGTTGTTTATATTTGTGAGTTAAGTTGAGTTGTGTTATTTGAGAGACTTGTTGTTCTTGGAGATAAATTTCTGTTACATTTATTTACAAGAAGAGAAGGAAGAATGTTTGAAAAGTTAAGAGAGAGATTCCTTTACCATAAACTCTTGCAGTTGTTCTAAGTCCGGGAACACAAAACACAGTAAACTGTACATAAATTTATTACGAAGTAAAACATCGTAAATATTCATAGTCACAAGTTCATAAGAAGTTTTTAGTGCATTTTCCTGGTCAATAAGGACACGTCTATCAAGAGGTTCAGTTAGTGTGTTGTTTATTCGAAGGTGATGCCAGCAGCGCGCTGCTCCTCGGCGATGCGGAGCAGTTCCTGGACGTGGGCGGGGAGTGGGTGGGGAGTGGGCAGCAGTGGGGACTGGACCTGGACACCGAACTCATTGGCGACGTAGCGGACCTCTTGGAAGCCGCCTTCGTTGTCAGGGAGTCTGTGGGAGGAACAAGTTACACTGTAAGTCTTGGTGACCTGCTGGTGGAGGGACAGTGAAGGAACGCCTTAAAGGTTGTGATGATATTAACAGTTCAAAGTTAATGATATCCTCCTTCAGGTATTGCTGTTACTGATACTGATGAAGTAACTCTTGACTGTTACTTTTGTAACCAACAGACTGTTTCAGTTTAGCAGACGAAGGTCAACACCTACCTGTAGGAGCCCTCAATGTTGATCTGTCCCTGTGAGCCCTGGACGCCGGAGGCTGCCATGTAGATGCCGTTGTCGGTCTCCAGGGCGTAGTTGAAGTTGCCATTATCGTCCTGTTGACGTTCATCACGGAGGACCTGTACTACTGGGAGGCCTTGCTGGAGCTGAGGGGCGGCCATGGCCACGGCGGCCAGGCAGGCGAGGATTGCCTGTAGAAGGAGGAGGCGAAGAGATTATTAGTTCTTGCGTTGGAACTATCAACTCGAGAGATTGAAACCCGGGCGTGAAAAAAACATTGTCTATATGTAAGGCAGGTAACGTCAGCACTGGATATATTATTGGACAACTGTTGGTGTCAACGGAGATTTAAAATTTTTTAATATTCTCAGCCAGCGACTTCTAGGTGAACCATAGGTGACAATGAGTACCAGAGAAGAGATGAGTAATAGGTGATGGTACTGACGAGGGGCGTGTGTAGTGTTTATCTTGAGGAAGAAACAACAGAAGGAAGGAAACGTTAAGTAGCAAAACCCAGGTGTTGTTATACTCACGAGCTTCATGTCTGGTGTATGGTGAGGCGTCGAGGACGATGATGTCTGGCTGCTGTAGAACCTCCCTTATATACCCCCACACACGCTGCCTCCTGGACCTGTCGCCCGCACGGAAAACTGATCCTCAACAGGTATGGGAACTTTCAACCTAACCTTATATAAAACAACATACTGTTAACTGAACAAACTGGTATATTAAATAGAGTTTGTATTACTATAATCAAAATATAAATGATACAATGTGACTTACCTTACTACTGAGAGGTGTATTGGTGTTTAAGGTGTAGAGTCTATGGTGCGAAGGAACAGGTTAGGGCACGATCACTTTCTAGTGTAAGGTCAACTGCGAGGCTTATGTTGGTGGGGTGAGGTCGGGTGTTTCCTCAGGTGGGTTAGCAACACCTGACGCTAAGGATATGTACTGGTGTAGGTATGTGTGTATATACATGTGAATGATAATACCAAGGTGTACGTGAAGATATCTGAGTTAAAATACTACTACTACTACTACTACTACTACTACTACTACTACTACTACTACTACGGGGCCTCCATCCTGCCCTAATAGCCACACCTTCGCCGCCATTTTATTAACTTAAAATTAAATATCCTAATACATAAGTAACTAACCTAGCTGTGTTGAGTTAGTTGAGCCGCAGATCTATGTCGGCTTTGGGGCCGATGCTCTCGTTCGCCTGAGGCAGAGCAAAGCCGACCTAAGGAGAGAGAAGGACTACTACTACTACTACTACTACTACTAGATGGTGATTCATTCCCTGTTAAGTCTACATTACGGAAGAATCTTCACGCTAAGCCTGGTACCATCCAAAAGGACATGTTACAGTAAACATTTCTTCATATGGACACCCTGCAGGTTAAAAAATAATGGCCCTATTAGTGAAATTCCGGAGCTATAAGTGAGTGGTTAACCCTCTAGTAACACACTTCCTCTCTTTCTCTCTGACAAGAATGAGAGTATATCCTACCCTAGGGGGGGGGGGGTCATAGATAGTGTCCAGCTCAAGATATACCAGTAGCTTTATTGAACAAAGAATCGAAGTCTTGTCTCACTCGTCGGTAGAAAGGTTTATTAAGAGATAAGAGACAGACAGAGATAATGTCTCAAATGTTCAGAGAGAGACGAGGAAGGAGAGATCAGCCAAGCATCGCTGTAATGATAACGCTAAAGGCAAACTGTCAACACTTACCCTGGCCAGAGGAGTGTCAGCCAGGGCGAGTCATTGGGGCCTTTTCCATTTCCTTTATTGACAAATTTATGCTTTTTCTCTCCACTTGTTGTTCAGAGAGGATTTTTTTTTATTGAGAAAGAGGTTGAGGGATAAGAGAAGAGTAAGAGGAGAAAGGAAATCAGTGAATCTTGTGTGATTCATTTGTAGTATATGAAGATTTGATGACGAGTTTTATTAAAGGAAGCGAACAAAGGCGGAGACGAGTGAATCAGTGAATCTTTTGGTATTTTATGACTGTACAGACGTATGTAAGTTTGTAATCCATCCATCCATCCATCCATCCATCTATCCATCCATTCATTCATCCATCCATCCATCCATCTATCCATCCATTCATTCATCCATCCATCCATCCATCCATCCATTCATCCATCCATCAATCAATCAATCAATCAATCAATCAAGGTGGCAAAGTAACCACTGCCCAGCTTGTGTTTGTATCTCTCCGGGGACCACAAGGTTTTATTCAATTCATCCATCCCATTCTCTACCCTCCCCCCGACCTCTTTACCCTCCCCTGGCCTCTCTACCCTCCCCCCGACCTCTCTACCCTCCCCCCGACCTCTCTACCTCTCCTAGCCTCTCTACCTCCCCTAGCCTCTCGACCTCCCTTGGCCTCTCTACCTTCTCAACATTCACTTTCTTCTGCCCCTCATGGACACAGTCGACGTTTCAGCGGTTGGTTGAAAAGTCGTTCTTAAAGGTCGTGTTTAAGGGTGTCGTGTCGGTAGAGGAGGTGGGGGTCGTCGTGGAGCTACAGTGTGTTCTAAACGCCTTCGGGAACTGGGGATTTAGGTACGTGAGGCGTCCTTTAGGTTGATGTGGTGATAGTGGTGGTTATGGTGTGGTGGGGATGATGGTGATGATTGCAGTGGTAGTGGTGATGGTTGTGATGGTGGCACTAGGAAGGAGAAGGAGGAAAGGAGGGAGAATGCTGTAGCACATTGCTAAATTGGTTCTACCTACCACCACCACTTCACCGCCTACCACCACCACCACCACCATCATCCTACACCACCGCCACCACCACCGCCACCACCCACCACCACCACCACCACCACCACCACCACCACCACCGCCACCACCACCACCACCACCACCATCACCACCACCACCACCACCACCACTCCTATCTCCTACCACCACCACCACCTACCATCTACCTCTCCCTACCTCATCATCTCTACCTCTCCTACCTTGTGTGTGTAGTCATGGCAGGGCAGCTGGCACTGGCAGGGCAGGGACCACCTGCATCACCACCACACTACCACCACCCACCACCACCACCACCACCACCACCACCACCACCACCACCACCCACCTGCCCTAGGAGGCAACAACCGGTTCCTCTCCTTCTGTCAGGTATGGAAAGATGATAAATGGGGTGATATTTATTCCTACTGCCGTGTATCCTCACCTTCACACGGCTCCTCACTCTCACCCTCACAGCTCCTCACTCCTCCCCTTACACAGCTCTCATCCCTCCCTTCACGCTCCTCATCCCTCACCTTCTGCAGCTCCCTCCTCCTCCCCACCTTACAGCTCCTGCTCCCTCATCCTCCGGCTCCTCACCCCTCACCTTCACGGCTCTCACCCCTCCCCTTCACACGGCTCCTCACTCCTCCCCTTCACACGGCTCCTCACTCCTCACCTTCACACGGCTCCTCACTATCTCTTAAGGCCGCTGGCTCTATGGCAATGGCTGCATCACCTTCACAGACTTTACTGTAAGTCTTGGCAAGCGATCTGTTGTTGCTAGAGTCATTCACAGAGTTTTCCTACGCTATAAAGAGTCAATTAAACATTACATCCCAAACTACGCTGATCAGATGAAACTACGACCAAGAATCAGTCAAACATCTTAATATTTTCACTTAATTGAGACGAAATTCTTAAAAAAAATTCTCTATACTTTTCACTGTTACTGACGATGCATCAGCGCTTCAACTACACCGAGAGAGAGAGAGAGAGGGAGAGAGAGCGAGAGAGAGAGAGAGAGAGAGAGAGAGAGAGAGAGAGAGAGAGAGAGAGAGAGAGAGAGAGATACTTGAAGCCAAAATGACGTCCCAACTGCACTAAACTTACGGAAATCAATATGAGGATGTTTTTTGTTCCCTTTTACGAAAAAGTTGGGGGATTTAGACTCTGTGTCTTCTTCCTTGGGTTATCCCAGGCCGTGTGTGTGTGTGTGTGTGTGTGTGTGTGTGTGTGTGTGTGTGTGTGTGTGTGTGTGTGTGGACGTGGTGTGGCCTGTGTGGACGTGGTGTGGCTGGACGAGTCACACCGTGGTCGTAGTGATGATGGTCCTGTCGTGTTACCTGCCAGTCAAGACTCCTAATTATATGGTGTAAGGGTAATGGGCCTCTCACTTTAGTACTGACCTGACTGAGTTTTTGCCTTGGATAGACCCTAAAGCCTTACCCTGAGTGGACCGTGAAGATATTGATAATGTTCTAAATCCTTATCATTGGATGAGTCTTTACCTCCATGAGAATAAGTTAGCAATGTTCTAAAGCCCAAAATATTCAGTTTCATTATCCTTCATTTTTTCTTAGTCTTGAATCCTTCAATAGTTGATAGATATTGACTTTATTGTTTCTCTTTCATTCGAATCTTTTTAGTCTACCTTATTTACTATCTTTATTGCCTACTGTTCTCCATTTGTCTTTATTTATTTTATTTATATTCACTTTCTTTTTACTCATATTATTTTTTGTTTGTCCTTCTCTCTCTCTCTCTCTCTCTCTCTCTCTCTCTCTCTCACACACACACACAAGTTTCCATTACCCCAGCATCGTCTCCTACAGGTAATATACAGTGGGCCAGGTAGCCTTCCATATCACCTGTTGACACTCTACATGGTGGGAAGGTCTGGTAGTCATGACTCACAGAACTTACTAGAGGGATCTGAGTAGTTGATGGTATGCTTTCACTGTAATGATGATGATGCTGATAATGATGATGATAATAGTGATAATGATAAGGTTACTACTACTACTACTACTACTACTACTACTACTTCTACTTTTTTTTAACGTGGTCTCCATCCTCCCCCAATAGCCACACCTTCGCCACCAATTAATTACCTTATTATTAAATATCCTAATACATAAGTAGCTATCCTATCTGTGTTAAATTAGTTGAGCCGCAGATCTATGCGGCATTCAGTGACTGTAGCCTCATAGTCAATATCTGCAGCAGTTGTCGGAGTTGGGGCAGAAGCTCTCGTTCCCCTGAGGCAGAGCGAAGCCGACCGAAGGAGAGAGAAAGACAATCGACATCTCATCCAGGCTGTAACATAACTTCTGGGCTGCTGCTTCTGTTCGGAGATCAACTCCGCGAGTCTGGCGTAGAAACATCTTGCACTTGGTCCCATCCCACCAGAGGTTGTGAACAACAGAGGAGTGAAGCTGCCTTGATCAACGTTTTGAATTCTCTCCCCATATGCCCTTCTCTTGACGTTCTCGTTCCTCCTATGTGCAGCATCGAGAGCTAGGTTACGGTGACATGCGGCCATGGGATCAAAAATCCTGATGTCGAAGAAAGCTCGCTGTCCCCGCGTCCAGAATCCTCGAGCACTGATGTCCACGCGGGCTTCGTTAGATGTGTTTGAAGTCCTGTGTTGGAAGATCTCGCCATCCAGTGGAAGGAGGGTCGGTTCTACCATGACGTCCAAGCAGATTTCCTTCAACATATTTGCTGTGAGATCCCTTACCTCGTCATGCCTCATGCATATGAAGCCCCCCTTCTTGCACACCATGGCGTGATCGCCATCATAGGAAGAGCCACACACGCATTGGGAGGGCAAACCTTCTACTGGCCGACCGTACGACGACTGTTATAACTACCACTACTACTACTACTGCTACGACTACGATTAAGACTATTATTATTACGACTACTACTACTACTACTTTTTTTTTAAATGGCCTCCAGCCTCCCCCAATAGTCACACCTTCGCCGCCATTTTATTACCTTAAAAATAAATATCTTAATACATAAGTAGCTATCCTAGCCTTGTTGAGTTAGTTGAGCCGCAGATCTATGCGACATTCAGTGACTGTTGCCTCATAGTCAATATCAGAAACTACTAGTTGTCCCTCCCAATACACAACAACCCTCTCTTTCCATGGCTCTATAAACCTCCTGCTCCACCACACCTCCAACCTCCTCTTCCACCACACTTTCAACTTCCCCTCCCAGCATACAACAGCCCTCGCCTACTACTACTACTACTACTACTACTACTACTACTACTTCTACTACTACTCAATCATTGGACGCTGTTGTTTAAAGTTTCAGCGTCTAGCCTCTGCCTGACCTCCAACAACAAAGAAACAACATAGGTCCCAAAGAATTACCCTTAGGTACCCTGGGAAGTCTGATCACTGTATAAAAGACATACACACAGAGTAACAACACAACATAGAGAGAGAGAGAGAGAGAGAGAGAGAGAGAGAGAGAGAGAGAGAGAGAGAGAGAGAGAGAGAGAGAGAGAGAGAGTTTAGAAGGTATTCCAGGTGACCTTCAAGTCATGAGCTCAGGTGAGTGACTTACTTCTCTCTAGGGATGTGGACGGTCATAACATACACTATGTAGGTATGTATGTATGTATGTATGTATGTATGTATGTATGTATGTATGTATGTATGTATGTATGTATGTACTGTATGTATGTTCTGATTTATAATGTATGTATGTATGTGTGTATGCATGTATGTTCTGATTTATAATGTATGTATGTATGTGTGTATGCATGTATGTTCTGATTTATAATGTATGTATGTATGTGTGTATGCATGTATGTTCTGATTTATAATGTATGTATGTATGTGTGTATGCATGTATGTTCTGATTTATAATAATGATGAAGATGATGGGATGGAGAGAAGCGACCCATCGATAATACGAATACGTGTTTTGATATTATGCACATAGTAATTAAAATTATGTATTGTATATAAATAAGTACATATACATACACTCATCTGTATACATACATTCATACACAGAGATATACCACTAGCATGAATATTTTACGTAATTCATTAACTTGAGAGAGAGAGAGAGAGAGAGAGAGAGAGAGAGAGAGAGAGAGAGAGAGAGACCACGTAATACCCTCCTCCATTTTCTGCTCAGACAGGTTTGCAAATAACTTGTTTTCCTATAAGAGAAAACGCGGAGTACAAGAAGAGAATTTCCTGAATATAATAAAGGGGGAACTGAAGAAGACGACGAAAGAGGAGAAGAGGAAATAATAATAATAATAATAATAAAAATAAAACTTCAACTACTATCTCTACTACTACTACTATTACTCCTCTACTACTACTACTATTACTCCTCTACTACTACTACTATTACTCCTCTACTACTTTAACAAATAATAATAATAAATGATGATAATTAATGAACTGATATAATTTGTAACAGACTATCAACAAACTTGGCATATTTGATCAAGGAGGGGGAGGGGGTGGCATGCTGTCAAGGAGGGGGAGGGGGTGGCATGCTGTCAGGAGGGAGGGGTGGCATGCTGTCAGGAGGGAGGGGTGGCATGCTGTCAGGAGGGGGAGGGTGGCATGCTGTCAAGGAGGGAGGGGTGGCATGCTGTCAAGGAGGGAGGGTGGCATGCTGTCAGGAGGGAGGGCGGCATGCTGTCAAGGAGGGGGAGAGGGGCGGCATGCTGTCAGGAGGGCGGCATGCTGTCAAGGAGGGGAGAGGCGGCATGCTGTCAAGCAGCAGCATGCTGGGGAGGGATGCTGTCAAGGGAGGAGGGGGCGGCATGCTGTCAGGGGAGGGGGCATGCTGTCAGGGAGGGAGGGGGGCATGCTGTCAAGGAGGGGAGAGGAGGGAGAGGGCGGCATGCTGTCAGGAGGAGGGGGGAGAGGCGGCATGCTGTCAAGGAGGGGGCATGCTGTCAAGGAGGGCGGCATGCTGTCAGGGAGGGCGGCATGCTGGGGGGAGAGGGCGGCATGCTGTCAAGGAGGAGGGCGGCATGCTGTCAGGAGAGAGGGGCGGCATGCTGTCAAGGAGGGGAGGGGCAGCATGCTGTCAAGGAGGGGGGGAGGCATGTGTCAAGGAGGAAGGGCAGCATGCTGTCAGGAGGAGGGGGGCATGCTGTCAAGGAGGGGGAGAGGGCATGCTGTCAAGGAGGGAGGGGCGGCATGCTGTCAAGGGGAGGGAGGGTGCTGTCAAAGGGGGGGAGGGGGCGGCAGCTGTCAAGGAGGGAAGGGCGGCATGCTGTCAAGGAGGGGAGAGGGTGGCATGCTGTCAAGGAGGGGGAGGGGCGGCATGCTGTCAAGGAGGGGCGGCATGCTGTCAAGGAGGGGGCAGCATGCTGTCAAGGAGGGGGAGGGGGCGGCATGCTGTCAAGGGAGGAGAGGGCGGCATGCTGTCAAGGGAGGGAAGGGCGGCATGCTGTGGGGAGGATGGGGTGGCATGCTGTCAAGGAGGGGGAGGGCGGCATGCTGTCAAGGAGGGAGAGGGCGGCATGCTGTCAAGGAGGGGAGAGGGCGGCATGCTGTCAGGAGGGGGAGGGGCATGCTGTCAAGGAGGGAGAGGGCGGCATGCTGTCAAGGGGGGAGGGGGGGGGCGGCATGCTGTCAAGGAGGGCAGCATGCTGTCAAGGAGGAGAGGGGCATGCTGTCAAGGGGAAGGGCGGCATGCTGTCAAGGAGGAGAGGGGCGGCATGCTGTCAAGGAGGGGAGGGGCGGCATGCTGTCAAGGAGGGAGAGGGCGGCATGCTGTCAAGGAGGGAGAGGTGGCATGCTGTCAAGGAGGGAGGGCGGCATGCTGTCAGGAGGGAGGGCGGCATGCTGTCAAGGAGGGGGAGAGGGCGGCATGCTGTCAAGGAGAGGGCGGCATGCTGTCAGGGGAGGAGGGGCAGCATGCTGTCAGGAGAGGGCGGCATGCTGTCAGGAGGGGGAGGGCGGCATGCTGTCAAGGAGGAAGGCGGCATGCTGTCAAGGAGGAGAGGGCAGCATGCTGTCAAGGAGGGGGAGAGGGCGGCATGCTGTCAGAGGAGGGAGGGGCAGCATGCTGTCAAGGAGAGAGGGCAGCTGCTGTCAAGGAGGGCAGCATGCTGTCAAGGAGGGGGAGAGGGGCGGCATGCTGTCAGGAGGGGAGAGGGCGGCATGCTGTCAGGGAGGGGGAGGGGCGGCATGCTGTCAAGGAGGGGAGAGGGCGGCATGCTGTCAAGGAGAGGGCGGCATGCTGTCAAGGAGGGGGAGAGGGCGGCATGCTGTCAAGGAGGAGGGAGGGCAGCATGCTGTCAGGAGGGAGGGGCGGCATGCTGTCAAGGAGAGGGCGGCATGCTGTCAGAGGGCGGCATGCTTCAGGGAGGAGGGGCGGCATGCTGTCAAGAGGGAGGGGCATGCTGTCAAGGAGGGAGGGCAGCATGTGGAGGGGCGGCATGCTGTCAAGGAGGGAGGGGCGGCATGTGTCAGGAGGGAGAGGGATGCTGTCAAGGAGGGGAGGGGTGGCATGTTGTCACGGAGGGGAGGAGGTGGTATGCTTTCAAGGAGGGGAAAGGGAGAGGGAGAGAAGGCGAGTGTAGAGATTAGAGAGAGAGATGACAAAGGGTTGAAACATGATCCTCCTCCTCCTCCTCTCTCTCTCTCTCTCTCTCTCTGGGGTCAGTGGAACAAATGAAAATATAATTGATTTTCCTGAATAATGTCTCGGGTTCCTCCTCTTACCTCGGGAGAAACCAGAAACGCACTCTACCCTACAACGAACTCTCTTCACATCCCGCACTCTATCCAATAATGAACTCTATATATATCCCACGCACTCTATCCTATAACGAACTCTATACACCCCACGTACGCCACCTTACAACGATCTACCACACTCTACCCTTCAGCGAACTCTACGTCCCCCACGCACTCTACAACGAACTCTACATCCCAACGCACTCTACCTAACAACGAACTTTACATATTCTGCAATCTACCTCACAACTAACTCTACATCCCCCACGCACTCTACCTCACAACTAACTCTACATCCCCCACGCACTCTACCTCACAACTAACTCTACATCCCCCAAGCACTCTACCTCACAACGCACCTCTTTCCACACACCCTCATGGACGGTAGGAGGGAATACACACACACTCACCTGTTATGTGGCTTCATCACCTCACCAAACACAAGACTTTCTCTCGTTGTCCTCACCATCACCTCCTCCCACTCTTCCTCCCGCTATTCCTCCTCCTCCTCCTCCTTCTCCTCCTCCCGTCCATCACCAGGTTGTCGGCCTCTCCTCACACACACACACACACACACACACACACACGTATCACCTGACCTGACCCCAAGCTGACATCTCCCATTCAGACAGACAGACAGACAGACAGACAGACAGACAGACAGATAGATAGATAGATAGATTGATAGATAGATAGATAACCGAATAAGTGGATGATTGAAGTTGAAAAAATATAAATATAGTTGATAAAATCCTTAGAATTTTACAAGACTTTATTTCTGTCATAAATTGTACGTTAATTAAGGTTATTGATAATAATAATAATAATAATAATAATAATAATAATAATAATAATAATAATAATAATAATAATAATAATAATAATAATAAACTAGATCACTAGAGTATCAGTTGTTCGTGGTAGGTTCATCAATCACCTGAACCAGTCACTGTAACAGGGTCATGGAGACGAGAATTTCAGTACCTTATATGCTGCTGTATGCTCTTTCACATCCTTTGTTCTTGTTCCGTGCCTTTTACTTTTCATCCTTTTCCATTCTCTCTCTCCTCTTTGCTCCTCTTTCTATCTGTTATTGATTATTCCTTTACGAGATCATTTATATTTTATTCGCTATTACGCCATCTTTCACTATGGCGGGGGCTCGGCCAGTGTTGGATAAGTACTACGAACAGGACAGCGTTCTCTTTGTAAACAGACAATACGAACCTAAAACAATCTATTATAAACTAACTTAACTTAAAAAAAAACTAATCAAATCTATCGTAAAATAATCTAACTTTAACTAACTTAAGAGATACGAACTTAACCGCATTATCGTAAAATTATTAATCTAACTTAACCTAACTTAAGAGATACGAACTTAACCTCATTATCGTAAAAAATCTAACTTAACCTGACTTAGATTAGGTTAGGTTAAGTTAGAGAGGTTTATATTAAAAGGGTGTGGAGGCTGAGTGGATATAGCGCTCAACCCTTGCTTCTAAGAGTCCCTGGTTCGATCTTTGGTTATCCTCGGTACATCCAACGGTAAAGGAGTACCTCACTTTACAGATGGTGAAGAAAAGGTGGTCGAGTGCAGTGCCAATGGATTAGTATACAGTATGCCGTATCCTCATTGTGCTTAACCGAGTCCATCTTAACCTATCCTATTTTATCCTATCCTGACCAAAACTAATCTATCCCATCTTATATTCTCGTATTTTAACCTATTCTATGCTATTCTATCCTGATATATCGTTCCCTCATTTAACCTACCCTATCCTATCCTATCGTGTAGCCCTATGCCAGGTAAACCTCACTAACTCTATCCAATTTTTAACCTATCCTCTCCTAACCCAAGCTTACCTCACCTAACATATGCATGACTGGTTGTTACGATTAGATAGGATAGAACAGGATAGGGTAAGATAGGATAGGTTCGTGCTTCGATTATAGCAACAAGAATTATAGGAAACAAATTATCTAAGATTAAATTATATAGAGAATTATAGAATTACCTGAGTGCGTGTTTGCCATTATTAAAACCTGTCTATTAATCTAAAAAAAAAACGTAAATTAATATGAAAATATATAAGAAAATATAATTATTACTACAAAAAAAAACAATCTTTAGATCTAGTCAAGTTTAACTCATGAACAATTATCAATGAATAAAAAAAAATATGAGTGGTAAAATTATTAAGAAAAACATAAATTTTTTGCTTTTTGGCTCTAATCATTATCATCCTCACCTGAAGTAACTTAGGATGAGGTAAATGATTACAGGTAAGCTACTGACTCACGTTGTGTGTTTACTCTCTCCCCGTCTCCTCGGCCCACAGTGGAGGAGTTACTCTATAAACACACAAAAGGCCCCGTGGTTTAAGACTGGTTAAGGTCTGTGATTTACGTCTAGGTAAGAACTATGTTTAGGTCTTATTATGTTTTACCAGTATACGTTCGTCTTGGATAATGTACAGTGGATTATAATTCTAGGATATTATTAAAGATTCAGTTATTATTATTATATTATCGAACAGGATAAACGCACACATACTTACAAGGTCCCAAGTTGAACTGATCTAACCCCTGGGTGATACGTTATTTAATCCTACACGAGATTAGAGGAGGATTTAGCACTCGTGTCACGCCACTTACATCTTCAGGAGGATTATACACGAGGCTCTACCCTACACCGTTGTCCTGCTCACTAGTCATCACCAAGACCTTGACTGACTTTTCAAAAATTCACAAAGCCACCTGAAGGATTCGGGGCAGTTGTACTTTAACCGGTCACTTCACTTTAGCAGAACCCCAAGGTGCTTCCCATAACTTAAACAATTGATCACCGGACCTATTAGGCTTAAGATCTAATAGTTAAAGGACCTATTATGACTGGGATCTATTATATGGAACCTATTAGGTATGGGACCAATCAGAACTATACCCTACTTGGAGTGGGACCTTTAAGGGCCCATCTGACTAATAACCATCCCTCGTAAGGTAAATTTAGACATAACTAATACGTGTTGTAGCATAACCTTGTAGTGTTAGAGGTGAAAATATACAATTAACACCGCAGAGCTCGGCCACATCACCCGCCTCACCCACAGGTAACGTTATGTGGTGTCTTCGAGAGCTGTGTGTTGACTGTCTGGGTTAGTGTCTTAGATTTCTCTCTACTTGTGTCTTTACATCTGTCACTGGCGGACCCAATGCTCTTCCATGGGGTGGGAGAGTGGGTGGGGGTGGATCTGGTGTGGGTTGGGAGTGGGTGTGGATGGGGGAGGATTGGAGATGGTGATGGGGAGTGGGATGTGGGTTGAAGAGTGCGTGGGGTAAATAGAGTGGGTGGGGGAAGGGGGTGAGTGGGGATGGGAGAATAGGTGTGGGGAAGGGATTGGGGTAGAGGAATGAGAGGGGATGGGTGAAATGAGTATCGGTGGGGTGAAGGAATAAGTGTGATTGGAGGATTGTATGCTGGTTGGGGAGTGGAGGGAAGTGGGGAAGTGTTTGGGGGAGTAGGGAAAATATTTAGGGAGTAGGGAAAGTATTTGGGGGAGTATGGAAAGTATTGGGGGAGTAGGGAAAGTATTTGGGGAGTAGGGAAAGTATTTGGGGGTAGTGACAGTGTTTGGGGAGTAGGGAAAAGCTTATCAGTGTGTTCTATGACTCTCCCTCACTCTCCTTTGGACGGTTCCCTGCTGCTCGATCGTTACTGTAGGGGATCAACACCTCTTCTGGATCCGCCCTTGGTATGTATGTATGTATGTATGTATGTATGTATGTATGTATGTATGTATGTATGTAACAAGCCATAATCAACAATGCTTACTTCACCTTGTTGCTGTTACCTGTACCATAACAAGTAGGTATTCTTCTAACTGAGTGGTAATAAAATTCCTCAAATATCATGCTAGAATATATTTTGGAACAAGACAGAATCTGTACATGGAGTGTCAGGGTCGACTGTCACTCCAAGCAGCTGAGTCGAGTTCCTGTTCCTGCAGCCCTTCGTCGTCGCCGCTTGGATATCGTCGTCTCTTCTTCGGGATGGTCTTCTTACTGGAAGGTGATGCCTCGGCGGCGCTGGTCCTCGGCGATGCGGATCTGTTCGATGGCGTGGGCGGGGAGTGGGTGGGGTGTGGGGATCAGAGGGGATGAGGGGCGGTATCCCAATTCATCAGCGACGTAGCGAACCTCACCGTAGCCGCCGCTGGGGAATGGGAACCTGAAGGAGAGCAAGAGGATGAGGATTGATCCTGAATACAATGTAAACAGACAGGCAAAACGAGTCTCATTTGTTATCAGGAAAAAACAAAACAACATCACTTGCAAGTCTCACGCCTTCTGACGCACTGGTAACAAGGTCTTGCTCGCTCTCTCGGTCTCTCTCTCTCACGACCACAGATAAAATCAGATCAACAGTTCATGTCCCTCAACTCTCTAGCTTATTTGATCACATTTGTCAGCCGCTCTGAATACAAGTTTTCCATATCACGAAACATTATACAGAATATTTCCAAGACGTCATCCCAAGGGAGTTGTCCTTAATATATAAACTTGCCTGACTGAAACATTCATATTGTTAACGTTAAGTAATGTTCTAGTGTGTAGTCATGAACAACCTCACGTTCCTGCCATCAGCAACTCGTCTTTTTAACTGAGAGACTTGAGAACGTAGGAACATTGGTGGGATCTCACTAAGAACCATGGATGTTAGAAATGTGTGGAGAGGACCAACCTGTAGGAACCCTGGATGTTGCTCTGGCCCCTGGAGCCCGGGCGGCCAACAGCGCTGACGGCGATGCCATTCTCGGTCTCGAAGTCGTAGCGGAAGTTGCCATCGCCGTTATCCTGTCGGTCGTCCCTCAGGATGGCGATATGCCTGTAGTCTGGATGATAAGGATGGGTGTAATGCCGACTAAACTGCGGGGCGGCGACAGCGACGGCGGCGAGGCAGGCGAGGATCACCTGAATGGGACAGAACAAAAACATCTCCCTTAACCATGATGTACAGTTTGGTACAAAGATCTATAACATTGCATTGATTTTCTCTCTGCCTTCCAAACTATCAACTACCTTAGAGAATTTAACATGCAGACCATCACATAACTATTTTCTTCGATTTGAACTCACGAGCTTCATGTTGGCTGATTGAGTATGGGCTGAGGATGTTGGCTGAGTGAGGACCAGCTGAGGATGATGTCTGAGAGTTGGGGCGAGGCTTTATATACCCAACTCGAGGTCAGGTGATGCTGCTCTTCTCCAGTTGTTGCAGCTCACCTGTGAGGGTCACACAGGGTCATGGTGCATATTCACAAGTGTCATCAGCAGGTCACTGGGGCGTGTAGAGCGGAAGATAATTCCTTAAGGATATTTCCAAAGTTTCTTAAGATGTTGCAGACACTTTTACAGTTTATCATCCTGCAACGTGCAATTAGAGTTGCGTGGAAGTCCAAATACAAATGGAAGTAAATGCTATTATTTTAGGTCACAGAGGAACGTATTTCAGCGCAGCAGTAAAGGAATGATACCAGTTTTTGTCATTATTTTAACTTGAAAAATTACCTCGACAGTTTCTGCCATGTGCAATCAGAGGATGCAGATCATTTCAGCTACACTTGCATATGAAAATAAATGTCTTCCAATGACAACGAAAACTTATCTTACAGCCGGAGAAATAATTGCGTCATTTTGTTATACGATTATGTTAAGAAATTCTCTCGATAATTTCCTTAATGTCTAATCACAAGACACCTACTGTAATCTTATCAGATGTATCTATAAGTGGAGATGAATATTTACCATGACGGAGGTTGTCTTAGCTTAATAAAATGGTAAAATAATTAAGTAATTTTGTCTATTTTGTCTTACCGTTAACAAAGGAAATTCCGTCGACAATTTTGGTTATCTGTGATCAAGGAAACTGTTGCTATTTACATAATTGGAAAGATTAAGTTATATTAAAGAGAAGCCTTTCACATTAACTGTATTGTGTAAATGGGGAATATTTAACATCATTAAAAAATAACAGTTATGGCTAAAATCACCTCGACACACATAGCAACATCTGACATTATCTACTTACGGTTTATAAATGCGATTGGTTTGTAACTCGATTTTAATTATGACTTAAATCTAAAAATCACAGACACACAAAAAGCTCAATATCACAACTAATAATAAAAGTATAAAATAAGACGCTATGCTCCCAATCTCTCTTACCTATTCTCAAGTCTCAGGTGTCTATAGGGAGTTGTGGAGAGCCATCATCACTTTACGAGACTGTTAGCTTCATAAATAGACTTCAAGCTTCAGACGACCATACAAATAATTATGTAACAGGTTAATGAGATAAAATACTAAATTATAAAGAGAAATACGAAGAAACTGAAGAAAATTAAGAATAATGAAGAAAATGAAGAATAAAGGTGTTTGACATATGACACTGTGACGAAATGACATTAGGTTTTCATTAGCTTCTGATGATTATTGTAGCAGTTCATGGGATAGATGGGAGAAGGTTTATTGGCTGTTTTGGTACAAGTACACAGAAGCATAGGTCAGTATTAGTCTTTTAAGATATATAGCCACTTACTAGGAGACAAGGGGGGAGGGAGGAGGGGTACGTGTATATGTGTGTGTGTGTGTGTGTGTGTGTGTGTGTGTGTGTGTGTGTGTGTGTGTGAAGAGTTACATTGTGTTTATTAAAATTATAGCCTTAAACAGGTGAGATAACTTTTAATCTCACTCACCTGGGGGTAATTACCAGCCATCATTCCAACATTACCATTGAGGTTATGAATGTGACCCACACCACAAACACACACACACACATACACACACACACACACACACACACATACAGAGTACAGTGTTGAACAGCGCCAAAAACTAACAGATCAATGGTAAGACTCAGTTCTTTGTGCACTGTAAAACTAGACAATGGATCCGTGGACGATAGCGTGATAGTGTTAGTAAAATCCATCTATCAAGCGACACACTGCCCATCACATCATCCTCTTATCGTCACGTCTCTATCTTTTAGTTTGGGTCATAGTTTCTGCACCATCCTTACTCTCCCGCTCACCTACAGAACGTCACACAGAAGACTACAGGACCATTGCCTTTCCAACCACTGTAGAAAACATCAGTGACTCATAGTTTACTTGTTTGTTCACTCTATATGTGTTTTTATTTTTGTTCTGAATGTTTTTGTTTTATGTTGACTCTTACTCCAGTGTTTTCCCAACTTTAGACAGCATTATCCTACTAACTCAACAGTGTCGACGCCCTTCTTCACATTCTAATAATTTTTTTTACTTGTTTTGGTGTTTTTTTCCTTTGTAATAAAAAAAATTGTTAAATATCTAAATTAACAAAATATTTAACCCTGGAAGCAATCATTTAGTTTATTAGTCTGAGGTGTAAGCTTGTAACCCAACACACAATTTCTCGAATCTCGACCAGTGAGGAAATATCGACTCTCAGTTCTTTTTCTATTATTTTCTGAGAACGATACTGAGTCTTCGTGACAACAACAGTAGATAGTCTCGCTTCTTACAAATATGATGTCACATGATTCAAAAGAATGTTGATGGCCTTGTCTGATATGATGGGTTGGTTCTTTTTGAAATGGAGCCAAAACAATTATTGGTTCCAATAGTTGCTGTAACAAATCATCTCTTGAAAAATCTATGTGTTGTTTTTGTTCAAAAGTTGTCAACACAAAGACAGTGTTAGCAGACGATGATTTTTTTTTTATCCAGTCCAGTTTTGAGAAATTTATGTCCTCAAGATAAGATAAAAACCGCTTCTGTAAAACGTTCATTGTTGCTTGCATTTTATTGTTGAAATATATATGATGCAGAGAACTTATCGCATACTTTTATTTTCTTAATAAATTTTTCCTTGGTTGCAGTTTTTCCATAAAAACATTTGACTTAAGTAAATTTATTTAAATGGTTCAGTTTTTAAGCCGTTTACTCAAATATTTCATGCCCTCAGCCACCGGTACAACCCCCCAGCAACCGGTACAACCCCCAGTAACCGGTAACACTCCCCAGCAACCGGTACAACTCCCCAGCCATCGGTACAGCCTCCAGCCACTGGTACAACTTCCCCAGCCACTGGTACAACCTCCAGCCACCGGTACAGCCTCCAGCCACCGGTACAACCCCCAACCACCGGTACAATCCCCAGCTACCGGTACAGCCTCCAGCCACTGATACAATCCCACTCCCTAGTACAACCTCCCAGCAACCGGCACAGCCTCCCAGCCACCAGTACCCTTCGACAGTCACCGGTACCTTTCTCAAAACAATTACCGTTCCCCCTCCTCCCCACACGCCACCGGTATACTGGGAAATACTGTAGTTCATCTCCCCATAATCAGCATTACAGAGCAGACCACATTACCGGTCGATGTTGTACATGAAACTTCATTCCAACGACAAGAATGGTACACACGACTTCTAGTACAGCTGTATCCAGTGGGTCAGGCCTTTCACTGTCTTCCTGTACTGACTTTTTCTGTACCCTTGTATCTCAGACCTTTATTATTATTATTGGAATTATCATCATGACCGTCATTTTTTTTGTAATTATAGTAGCATAGGAGTAGTAGTAATAGTGCTATGAGCAGCGACAGTAGACATAGTAGTAGTTGTTGTAGTCACCGTAACTTAGCTCTCGATGCTGCACATAGGAGGAACGAGAACGACAAGATAAGGGCATATGGGGAGAGAATTCAGAACGTTGATCAAGGCAGCTTCACTCCTCTGGTGTTCACAACCTCTGGTGGGATGGAACCAAGTGCAAGATGTTTCTACACATGTACGCCAGACTCGCGGAGGTGATATCCGAACAGACGCAGCAGCCCAGAAGTTATGTTACAGCCTGGTTGAGATGTCGGCTGTCCTTCTCTCTCCTTGGGTCTGCTTTGCTCTGTCTCAGGGGAACGAGAGCATCGGCCCCAAAGCCGACAACAGTTGCAGATATTGACTTTAAGGCAACAGGCACTGAATGCCGCATAGATCTGCGGCTCAACTGACTCAACACAGCTAGGATAGCGACTTATGTATTAGGATAGTTAATTTTAAGGTAATTAAATGGCGGTGAAGGTATGGCTATTGGGGGAGGATGGAGGCCACGTATTTAAATAATTAATTAGTAAAAAAAAAAAAGTAGTAGTAGTAGTGGTAGAAATAACAGTAAGAAGTGGGTGAACCTGGAATTGTTCGGGTTTGTACTTGAGTGGCAGCTCATATATTGTAGCTTATGACCGCGACTACACTATTACCTACATTATAATTATACACTACACAATTTACACTGCATCCACTGCATCATAATTAATTAATTCACTAAACTATTTACACTTTTCATTTACACTTTCCTCTACAGCACTGCACTATATCTTTTAAGTGGGGGAGGGGGGTTTGCTCCTTCCCCCTCCACTAATTCAGACGTGTTTTATATGAGGGGGTTCTACATTTAGTAGTGGCGGAAGACCCCGTAGTGGTCAACACCCACACAGATAAACCGACACTGTGCTCTGTGTACTGTATACTGTATATAAATGAACCTCCGTGTACTTTTTGACAGTACACCAACTTCTGCTTCAGATGAGAGGAAATTTACATCACAGAAAGTTAACACACAATAGTGTTGCGGTAACTCTTACTAAAACAGGCAGGCAGACGGAAATACTAAGTATAACTGCTGTAAAGTTTGCTGTTGTCACTGTATAACAACTGCTCTACAGCTGGAGTAAAACCAGTGGAAGCGGGAGTTGTAAATACTACGAGGATTCACCAGTAACCCCCACTCAGGTAATGTACTCATCTTCACCCCATCATCCAGTTACAAGGAGCGATAGAGTAAATATGTTAAAAGTTCTTGTGTTACCTGTAAAAACCTTCAATATTTGCGATGCACTGGTAAAAGTTTAGGTGAACACATGATAAGCAAAATAGAATGTATATTTAAATTAACAGTCTCGACTACACACACAAAGGACCCATGGCTCTGAGAGGAGGAACCATCACAACTGGTTCATCTGTCAACCTAAGAGGAAGTCTGTGATTGACACTGAAATGTAAATATTGCTGACAGGGCATCGTGATGTAGTGGGGTGTGGCTGGATGCTTCTAGTAGTAATGGTAGAGTTAGTAGCATTGACATAATTATATTAATATAAGTAAATACACATTAGTACCTTCACAGAGGCTCGGTCATACAGGAAAGGCGTCTCGATCTTTGTGTTCAAAATACAAAGTACAGTCGCTGTCTTTGATAATGTCCCCGAGCGTAGTGTGGCAGACATGTTTCAAAGTTACGTACAGTAGAGTAAGCAATAAAACATAAGAGAATAACGTCACACACTGGGCATAATTTCAGGTTACCTTGATATTAACATGTGCTACCGATACTACAGTAGGACAGATCTCTTCGGGTTCTCACATGACTACTTAGAACTCAGCCAATAACTGGTTGAGGACCTTACATAGTACGTGTGGAAAACCTCCGTCAATACCTATTTCCCGAGTTTACTTCTAGTGCTTGGTCAGATATTCTTGCCAGCTCAGGACACAGGAAGGGTTCTCATTGTGAATCCATTTTGAAATTATTAGAGTTTAGTTGTTTAGTTTAGTTTTAAAAAGTGTTCCTGTGGTGGTGATGGTAGTGATGATTGTCGTGGTACTGGTGGTAGTGATGGCGCGGTAGTGGTGATGGTGGAAGTGGTAGTCATGGTAATGATGATGATGGTGGTGGTGGGACGGTAATGGTGGTGGTAAAGATGATTATGGTAATGGTAATGGTAATGGTAATGACGGTGATGATGGCGATGGTGGTGTTGATGGTGGTATTGATGGTGGTAATAGTTTCGGTGTTGGTGGTCGTAGTAGTTGTGGTGTTGTTGACAGTGATGGTGATGGTGATGGTAGTGGTAATGATGGTGATGGTGATGATGGTGATGGTGGTGGTGATGGTAATGTTGGAAGCCCACCAGGAGTTCAGTACATGTTTAGTTCAGGTAATATTCTCTTTCTCATGTTTTACCTTGTTGTGTAAACGTCGTGACCCGAAGAAATTTATTGATCCTTCGAGAACTAAGGTAAAATATGCTCCATTATACTGACAGGACAAAGTAAGCTAATATGCTCCATTAAATTGATAGGACAAACTAAGATAAAATTCTTCATTATACTGACAGGACAAACTAAGATAATATGCTCCGTTATACTCACAGGACAAACTAAGCTAAAATGCTCCTATATAATATGCTCCTTTATACTGACAGGATAAACTAAGCTAATGTGCTCCGTTATAATATGCTCCAGTATACTGACAGGAAAAAACTATGCCAATATGCTCTTTTATACTGCCAGGACAAAATAAGCTCGTATGCTCCATTATAATATACTTCATTACACTGACAGGACAAACTATGTTAATATGCTATTTTTTCTGACAGGAAAAAGTAAGCTAATATGCTCCTTTATACTGACAGGATAAACTAAGCTAATATGCTCCATTAAACTGACAGGACAAACTAAACTAAACTACTCTGTAATACTGACAGGACAAACTAAGGTAATATGCTCCGTTATAATATGCTCCATTTTACTGACAGGACAAACTAAGGTAATATGCTCCATTATACTGACTGGAGACACTAAACTAAAATGCTCCGTTATACTGACAGGACAAGCTAAGGTAATATGCTCCTTTATACTGACAGAACAAACTAAGCAAATATGCTCCGTTATACTGACAAGCGAAGATAATATGCTCCTTTATACTGACAGACCAAACTAAGCTAATATGCTCCGTTATATGACAGGACAAGCTAAGTTAATGTGCTCCTTTACACTCACAGGACAAAGTAAACTAAAATAATTAGAAAATGAGCATCGAATTCAACACAAACTTAGTTAAAATAATTTCTAACTATAAAAGTATCGAACGCAAATTTACCTGCATATTCTTTTTATAATCTTTATTCCTTTACTGGAGTGGGTCAAGGAAGAGAGACGGGTGCAGAGAGTGAGAGAAAACGTGTAGAAATATGCACACATACTTTTTCATCTTCACAGTGTTCATAGTTAGCGAGTCCGTCATCACGTTAGGGTCATAATTCTTTATTTATATCTTAAAATATATACACTGGGTGATGCAGGTATTGAACAAGGAAGAACAAGACCAGATTTTTTTTTTATTGAACTTTTATTCATATTAGAACACGACAGACTAGGCGGATGTCCTGCTTGGAAGGACGTAAAACCACATGACTGTCTTTCTCTCTTCTACTACATACATATATATATAATACTTTCTCTTACTGGAGTATGATAAGAAATAGTGATCCAGGTCTTACTGAAGTCCCGTGATGGTCTTCGTCTAGCAGGTGTATTTAAACCTCAAGATGCCTTCATTTCCTGTTCACTCTAAAGCCATACTGATCCCAGGTGATGCCCTGGGCGCGCTGCTCCTCGGCGATGCGGATCTGCTCGATGGCGTGGGCGGGGAGGGGGTGAGGGGTGGGGATGAGGGGGGACTCAGCACGGAATCCCAGTTCATCAGCGACATAGCGGACCTCAGCGTAGGTGCCGTCCGGGAGCGGGAAGCTGAGGGTGAAGGAGGAGAAGCAGGAGGAGGAGCAGGAGGAGGAGCAGGAGGAGCAGGAGGAGGAGGAGGAGGGGGGGGGGGAGAGGGGTTGTTAGATATAGTCATGGAGGATGTAAATGGCTGAACAAAAAATATCAATTTGTAAACAGACTGACAGACACACACAAACATATAGACAGATGGCTTGATAGACAGACACACACATTCAGAGTAATACTAACACACACACACACACACACACGCAACTACCCTCCTCCCGACCTCCATCCAACAGACACCAAGACAGAGACACACACACACACACACACACAGATAAACACACCAATATAATACCAGTATTTATCAAGAAGACACACACACACACACACACACACTATCGCCAGTACCAATCTCACGCCTCGAGAGTCACACACCTGATCTGCTGAACCTTGACCAAGACAGGAAGTAAGAGCAGTGAGCATCTATTGTTCCCCCGTCACCTGGGAGCCTTGAACCAGGTGAGTCTTTCCCTCCTACTTGGTATAATTTGTATCTCAACTTATAGGTAATGGTAGTGAATCTTGGTGTTTTATAATGGCAGCGAAGAGGTGTCACTTAAGTACTGTGTTTTGAGTTTTCTGTGGTGAATTTTTTGTTACTTGTTTTTTTTTACCTATTATTTTGATTTTCTTTTTGTATTATCTTTTATTATATTTTTTATAGGTGTTATATAATTTTTTTTAAGAGATTTATTATATTTTTCCCAAATGTTGATTCGAATTATGGAAAAAAAAACAAAAGAACCTAAACAAAACATCGCGAGTCTTTTGTTATTTTTTCATTTCGTCTTTTTTTTTCTTTTACTTATTATTCTTTTTTTTTATGATAGAGTACTTATTATTTTTTATTAACTGATTCCCTTCTTTCGAGCGATTTATTTCTTCATTCTCACGCGTCAGGAAGAAGTATTACTACTAGTCATTGTAAATTATCGCGTGATTGCTTGATTGAGATGGTTATATGATGATGAATGAATGAGTTTGTGATTTTCTTCCCTTATATTCACACGAGTTATTGTTTTTCTCTCTTATTACTTCATCTCTGTGTTATTTATGCTTATTATCTCTTTTTTGTGATTTTATTTAAGTTATTCTTTAAGCTTTTATGGTCTTTTGTTTTTTTTAGAAGGAATTTACTTTATTTCTTGGGGATTTTATTTTACTAGTGGCTGTTGTTTTTGTTTTGATGGGAAATTTGTTTAAGTCTTTGTTGTCTTATTAGGGAATGTGTTTTTTTCTTCCTGGTTACTGTTTTCTTGAAGGGAATCTCACGCTACTTTATTTCAGTCCAAAAATCGTGAAAGTAGGCGGATGGAAAAGTCAAATATCGAGACTTTCGGATCATTTAGCGAGTGATGCAACTGATTATATTATGAAATACTGATTGTTACCTTAAGTTCGGTCATGATGTAGTGAATTTGTACACAGCGCATCGTTTGTCTGGATTATCACCGATGGATAATTTAGGATTCGGGTTTGTATGATCTATTTGGATTTAGTGGGAAAATCTGATATTGATGAAATCTTTGGAACAATGAGTCGGTTTTTAGACAATGTTAACACAAGGAGTTATGAGAGGAAAGACACTAAGCTATCTGTAATGACCTACTTCCTCCTTCCCAGTGATCGACAGCCACGAGGCTCATGACTTTAACACAGCTCACGTGTAAGAGTTCCCGGTGATGGTGCCGCGTGAGGACTTACCTGTAGGAGCCCTGCATGTTGCTCTGGCCCTGAGACCCTGGAGCTCCGATTGCGTTTACCACGATGCCGTTCTCGGTCTCGAAGTCGTATTTGAAGTTACCATCGCCATAATTATCGTAGTTGCTGCTCAAGATGGCGATTTGGTTGTAGTCTCGTTGGCCCTCGTTACCTGGCTGGTTGAACTGGCGGCCACGTTGAGGGGCGGCGATGGCGACGGCGGCGAGCGAGGCGAGGATCACCTGAGGTACCAGACCAAGGCTTTGGTAAAAATTTTATATATACACACACACACACACACACACACACACACACACACACACACACACACACACACACACACACACAATACACACATACACATATTGTGTGTGTGTGTGTGTATGTGTGTATTGTGTGTGTGTGTGTGTTACTTATGTATATTCATAATTTTGAAGATTGAGAACTGAAATTTGGTAGGGAGATGAGGGAGGGCTAGGGGACGAGCGTACACTATCTCCTGTTCCTCCACAGGGTCGAAGTCGGGTAACTCAACTAGTATATTTATATGTTTATTTTGTGGTCTCCAGTTGCACTTATATTAGTTACTGTATTGCATTTACAGAAGTGACTATCGCACCTATCATAGTTACACTCTGTCGAGCCTACAGTTACGTGCTGTAGAATTCATACCAAATAGTAGCACTCATTGGTGTACTAACACTATCCATTCACCAAGAACACAATAATAATATATAAAAAAATTTCCTCAACTGAGGGCGAGTCCGTGAACCACCATACTGCCTCACCGACAACACCTTCTACACTATCAGTTAAAAAAGATAATCTCTCTGGCAAAAAACAAAAAAAAAAACAAAAAAAACATTCCAAATAGGACACATTTAGTCTCACAAAGAAACAAACAATCACATTAATATATGTCTCAACAACGTCTCTTGCACTCACGAGCTTCATGTTGGCGTGAGGTGAGGAATATGTCTCCAGCAGGGCTGAGGACGGCGTGAGAGTGAGGATGGGACGCTGAGGACGGTGTCTGAAGGAGGCCGGGGTGTGGGAGTGTCTGAGCCCTAAGGAGTGACGGGTCTTTATATATCTACCACTGCTTCCGAGGTCAGGCGGCTGTTCCTCTCCTCCCAAAATACCTGAAGGTGATGGAGGGTTGTCACATCTCCTGCAGGTCACGGAAGGTCAGGTGGAACATTCTCAGGCGAGGGTGTGGGTAGCCAGCTGCCACAGACCACGAACAAGATGAATATAAGATGCTACTTAATTAGTGCTACTTCAAATAATGGTGTTACTTATTGGTATTCGTTCATACATTAATTATACATCCGAATTAATAGCGTTACTTTAAATAATAAAATATATGTTACTTCAGGTAATTATCAAAAGTGGGAATTAATGGTGCTACTTCAACTTTTTTTAAGCCTCACTTTTGATGTTGTTTAAAATGTGACTCAAAGGTGTTAACTTAAAGAATTAATAATTGATGTTACTTATGTGTTACTTAGAAAAACATTACTTAAAGGGGCTACTTATCTCAGTTTAATGTCAAGTGTTATTGGTATTAATTATATTATGATTGTTACTTAAAGCTGCTACTTTTTGGCTTTGTTTATTGAAGTTACTGGAATGATTACTTAAAGGAACATATTACCACACTCTATATATACTTAAGTAACATCACACTCACTAAATAAAATAAAAAATCAACTTACTTAAACAAACTGACCTTGGCATGCTAACAATAACAGTACCGCTAAGAAGATAAACACTCAAGGATTTTTTTTATAAGATTTAAACTATTATTTTTATTCTATTTTATTGTTGTGGTTGTTTAAAATTCCGCCAGGTCATCCGAACTGGGGAACTAACAACATGCAACACACAATAAAGACTTCCGGTTCTGGTTAAGTACGAGGTAGTGATGACTTGAGATTTAATGTTTCCCCAAGGAGAGGATCCGTGTGTGTTTGTCTGGTGAGAGTCTTGGGATGTTCGCCTGGTGTTCCCTAAGGTAAGAATCTCTGGATATTCGTCTGACGTTCCCTAAGGTGAGAATCTCTGGATGGTCGCCTGGCGTTCCCTAAGGTGAGAATCTCTGGATATTCGCCTGGCGTTCCCTAAGGTGAGAATCTCTGGCTATTCGTCTGGTGTTCCCTAAGGTAAGAGTCTCTGGATGTTCGCCTGGCGTTCCCTAAGGTGAAAATCTTTGTATATTCGCCTGGCGTTCCCTAAGGTGAGAACCATTAGATATTCGCCTAATCCGTCGATATTTTCTTGGTTCTTCCTAGGGTGAGCATCATAGGATTTAACCACATTGATTTATTTTCTAGAGTGTATGGGAGAGAGAGAGAGAGAGAGAGAGAGAGAGAGAGAGAGAGAGAGAGAGAGAGAGAGAGAGAATCCACTCATTTATCATCTCCACCTCTCTCACCGTATTCTAAGTATTTCAACATAATATTTTTTTCCCTCACAGTCATTATAACTTTCATGTATATAAACCATTTAGTGTTAACATATGCAGCATAGAAACGCCGCCTCACAATACAGGGGTCAAGGCTAACAGTCATAATCTAATCTTTTATGGCGGCACTTTCTCTGATCCTAAATTCTCAGAGGTTCGTGAGGTGTAATTTCCCTCTGACCTGACCTGACCTAACCTGACCTGAACTGATCTAACCTAACCTAAACTCACCTAACCTAACCTAACCTAAACTCACCTAACCTAACCTAACCTGACCTGACCTAACCTAACCTGACCTTTGAGGGACGGAAAGTTATATATTTTGAATCTTTGAGAATCTGTCTGTCTGTCTGTCCGGTTGTCTCTGTCTGTCTGTTAGTCTCGTGCTTGTCACTGTCTATCTCTGTCTGTCTGTTTGTCTGTCTGTTTCTGTTCCCCTGTCTGTCTGTCTGTCTGTCTCTCTCATCATACTCAAAGACTTGTATCTATGGAAGTCTACCATGAAGAAAATGTATGTCAGGGTCAACAGAAAACGGAGACAACGAGAGCTAAATGTTAACAAAAGGAGAAGTGAGAAATAAAATGTTTTTAAATGATACTAACAACGATTCTTTTGTCACTTTTATTCTTTATGTTATATTCTTTCTCTCTCTCTCTCTCTCTCTCTCTCTCTCTCTCTCTCTCTCTCTCTCTCTCTCTCTCCTTGTCTTCACCTTTTAGTTGATTCTTTTGTCTTATTTAATCTCTCTCTCTTTCTTCATATTTCATTTCTCTCCATCTTTCCATAGGTTAGGTTAGGTTAGGTTAGGTTAAATTAGGTCAAGTTAGGTTAGATCCGTTTAGCATGGGGGTGGTTAGGTTAGGTTAGGTTAGGTTAAATTAGGTCAAGTTAGGTTAGATCCGTTTAGCATGGGGGTGGTTAATCTTCAGGTGGATCCAAGTAAATTTTTTCCCCATTCTAAAGAACAAACCCAGATTAATGGTGAGAAGCGACGGTGTGTAAAAGGTTACTCGGTTTCATAGATAAAATTACTAGTATTATTTTTACTCTTGTCCTATTGTTTCTCAGAACAGGAGTGCGGAGGAGACAATCTGGCGTGGGAGTTTCTATATCCTCGTTAAAAAGCGTGGGTGGGTGGGTGGGTGGGTGGGTGGGTGGATGGATAGATAGATAGATAGATAGAGAGATAGATAGATAGGTAGGTAGATAGATAGATAGATAGGTAGGTAGATAGATAATTGGAATGACTACAAGGTAAAATTAAGCCTGATCTATTATCTTACCATATCTCACTTTAAATTGCTCATATGGAGAGAGAGAGAGAGAGAGAGAGAGAGAGAGAGAGAGAGAGATATCACTAACCAAAGAACATCCATCCATCTACTTCTCTCACTAACCCCAAGAATCAGCTGACCAATATTTACAAACAAACCTTCTCCACCACGTGACACAGAAACCATACTAACTCCCCCTAAAACTAAAAAAAAACTATTACAAGGAATACCGTAAGACCTTCGCATACACCAAAACACTGTATTAAACCTATTCATGAATGCTATTATCTTCTATTCTTCAATCTTCACGTTACGACATTACTTACAAGGAATTGACGTCGTAACAGTGAAGTGATTATATGTATTTGTGAAAGGTTGATAAAGGGAGGGGAGGCAAGATGTAAGGATTAAGGTTATGTGTCGGGTGAAGAAGTCCTGATGTAGGTAACTGTTGGAGGAGAGGAAACGAATGATGAGGTGTTGGAGATGGTTAGGTATAGGAGTAGAGGAGGTAGTGGAGGTGGTAGTGGAGGAGGTGGAAGAGGATGAGGAGGTGGAGGAGGTAGTGGAGGTGGTAGTGGAGGAGGTGGAAGAGGATGAGGAGGTAGAGGAGGTAGTGGAGGAGGTAGTGGAGGAGGTGGAGGGAGAGAAGGTAGTGGAGGAGGTAGAGGAGGCGGAAGAGGAGGTAGAATATGTTCGGAAGATTTAGACGTGAACGAAAAATGATAAATGATTGGGTAAGTGAGAACTTGAATTATTGAGGAGAAGGAAAAAGTGAAGGGGAAGGAGGAGAAGGGGGAAGGGGAGAAGGAGGAAGGGGGGAAGGGGGAAGGGGGGTGATAAATAATCTTGAGAAATGAGCATTAAAAAAAATATATATATGATAAATGCTCGATTAAATTATTGAAGATTATGAGTTGTAGTACACTGGAGAGGAAGGAAGAAGAAGATGGAGGAGGAGAAGAGCAAGAGGAGGAGGAGGAGGAAGAGGAAGAGGAGGAGGAGGAGGAGGAAGAGGAGAGTGTAGTCATTTATTAAACTATAACCAGACGCCTCGATCTTATCATTAGCTCTTACGTGAGGGAAGGTGCGTCGTCTCTTAACAACAACAACAACAACAACAACAACCCCTTCTAAATACACCATCTAACAACAGGTCAATTCATCTTCTTAAGGATCTTGGTACACTTGTTCTATACCTGTATTAGATTAGGAATGGTTAAGATAGTTTGGCTTAGGTTTGGGAATTGGTGTCGACTCTCATACCTCCAGGACACGGGTTCGATCAAGTATAGTCTAAATGAATGTTGTTTTTATTCGTCTAGCTTGTTGGGACGATTGATAGCTTATTTAGTCAATATTTTTGTTAATTTGACCAGATGTTCAATCTTACTGTCTCTCTCTCTCTCTTGTGAAGGAAGGAGGAGAAGGAGGAGGAAGAACAGGAAGAAGAAGAGGAGAAGAAGAAGAGGAAGAAGAGGAAAGCAAGAAGGAGGAGATGGATTATATTCGGGAAGGTATTGTAGTACACCTGAAGGCTTTCCCTAACACAGTGATCTAATACTCAGGGTAAACTGACTTAGTACATCGTGGAATTCGAGAGTCAACAGAGGTTAAGATGAGATAGTTTGTGACTCCTCCTGTGGCCTGGGTATGTGTGAGTGCTTTAGCTGTTTACCTGGTGAGGATAGGGTTATACTCCTGGTATTGACTCACACTACAAGCTGGTACTAACTCACACTACAACTTGGTACTGACTCACACTACAACTTGGTACTGAGTCACACTACAACCTGGTACTGACTCACACTACAACTTGGTACTGACTCACACTACAAGCTGGTACTAACTCACACTACAACTTGGTACTGACTCACACTACAACCTGGTACTGACTCACACTACAACCTGGTACTGACTCATACTACAACCTGGTACTGACTCACACTATAATCTGGTACTGACTCACACTACAAGCTGGTACTGAGTCACACTACAACACTACTACACTACAATCTGGTACTGACTCACACTACAACTTGGTACTGACTCACACTACAACCTGGTACTGACTCACACTACAACTTGGTACTGACTCACACTACAACCTGGTACTGACTCACTCACACTACAACTCTGGTACTGACTCACACTACAACTTGGTACTTGACTCACACTACAACTTGGTACTGACTCACACTACAACTTGGTACTGACTCACACTACAACTTGGTACTGACTCACACTACAACCTGGTACTGAACTCACACTACAACTTGGTACTGACTCACACTACAACTTGGTACTAACTCACACTACAACTTGGTACTGACTCACACTACAACCTGGTACTGGCTCACACTACAACCTGGTACTGACTCACACTACAACCTGGTACTGACTCACACTACAACTTGGTACTGACTCACACTACAACCTGGTACTGAATCACACCGGATATCAGTCATTTATTGCCTCCTCAGTGAAGATATGAATCCGGGACCAAACGGCTGACAACCAGTAAGATAATCACTCCGCCACCGCAGACATTATACCAGCGGTGTGTTTTCGGTCTTAATCATTCGCTTATTTAAGTCATACAGGCAAGTTTACAATGCTGCTTAGAGACAAGAAATAACTTCCTGTTTGTGTATGGAGTAATCTATTTCTTATATCAACAAGTGATATTTTTACTAATATAAAACACTTCTTATTTCAACTTCTGGTGATGATAGTTTGTTATAAGATTTTTTGATATGGAAATAATATTAGTTTTCTCTCAGGGTAAATAATGCAAAACAAAAGTGTCTTAATACTCATAATAGTTTATTGTGAGGAAGTGAGACGCATTCTACACCAGGAAGTGGGGGTAAGAGGGGTAGAGGGGTAGGGGAGGCAGAGTGGGGTAGGGGGGCAGGGGAGGCAGAGGGGAGGGGAGGCAGTAGCGGGGGGTAGGGGGGCTGGTGGGAGGTGGGTAGAGGGTAGGGGAGGCAGAAGGGGGGAAGCAGGGAGGAGGTAGGGGAGGCAGAGGGGGTGGGGGGTCAGGGGGAGGTAGAGGGGTAGGGAGGTAGCGGGCAGGTGGGAAGCAGGGAGGGGTAGAGGGTAGGGGGAGGTAGAGGGGTAGGTGGGGGGCTGGGGAGGTAGAGGTAGGGAGGTGGGGTAGGTGGGGGGGCTGGGGAGGTAGAGGGCAGGGGAGAAGGGGTAGGTGGGGGGGTTGAGGGAGGAGGGGTAGGGGAGGCAGAGGGGTAGGTGGGGGGGGCTGGGGAGGTAGAGGGGGAGGTAGCGTAGGTGGGGAAGCAGGGGGAGGTAGAGGGGTGGGGAGAGGGGTAGAGGGGTAGGTGGGGGGGTTGGGGAGGCAGAGAGGGTAGGGGAGGTAGCGGGGTAGGTGGGGGGTTGGGGAGGTAGAGGGGTAGGGTAGGCGTGGGGTAGGTGGGGGGGTTGTGGGAGGTAGAGGGGTAGGGGAGGTGTAGGCGGGGCAGGTGGGGCTGGGGAGGTAGAGGCAGGGGAGGTAGCGGGGTAGGTGGGGCTGTGGGAGGCAGAGGTAGGGAGCAGTAGAGGGCAGGTGGGGGGGCCAGGGAGGTAGAGGTAGAGGGTAGGGGAGGTAGCGGGGTAGGTGGGGGTGAGTCAGCAGGCGCCTGGGAGCTACAGTCTCACTCCATAACTTATTAATAATTCGTGGTCGTGTCATCGGTGTCTGGGATAGTGACTTCCTCCCGGATTTCCGTCGTTCTTCTCAAGTTCCGTCTTGTTCTTACTCCCAGACGATGCCACGGCGGCGCTGCTCCTCGGCGACGCGGATCTGCTCAATGGCGTGGGCGGGGAGGGGGTGTGGGGTGGGGATCAGCGGGGACTCAGCGCGGAAGCCGTTCTCGTCGGCGACGTAGCGTACCTCAGCCAGGGTGCCGTCAGGGAAGGTGAAGCTGAGGTAGAGGTTAATCATGTGTTAAGGAGACTTGAGTATATACAGTAGATAAACAGACTTTAGTACACACACACACACACACTTCAGAGAGGTACGACCCATCGCCATCACCCTACTACCCAGCCTTACCTGCGATGGCTTTGTGTTTGGGTATACGGATGCTATCGGTGGCATAGACCCTCAAGAATTAGACAATATGAAGACAGAAGACCTCCTCCACCACTAACTGCCTCGTCAGGTTCCCAGTCTTTGTGGATCACGACCTAGAGTAGCATAAGACCTCTGTGGTTCTCACCTCCCTTGACTTCACTAAAGCCTATGACTTAGCCAACCACATACAATCATCAACAAAGTCATTAACATTGAGATCAGGAGAAATGTATACTTGTTGTCTTATAATCTTCCTCAACAACCACCACCACCAAGCTGTACACCTCCGAGGGTCCATCTCTGCCCCGCGAGTCACTCTCCTGCGGTGTCCCCCAAGGTGTTACAATGACACCTTTCTGTTTCCTCATCCTCCTGGTCATAATGCATACAAGTCTTTCCTCCGACGATCTATCACACTGGGGCCCCAACACTCTTCAAGTCCTGATATCCACCATTACAGATGATAAATCAAGCTGGGAAAAATACATCATTAATATCATCACATCAATATTCCACCAGAGAGAGAGACAACTCAAGGAAGGTCGTGCAAGATTTCCCTCTATACTCTTTACAACACCAAGGAAGAGTCACTGATTACACTGGCTCTCTTAACTCTTTCGAACCATCATCATGACCTCATTCGTCAGTTCGGGGTAAAGGTGCTACATCACCCTAGCCACCGCAACCTTCTGTCACCTGAGGTTCCTCGCCAATGAATTTCTTTTCGACTCCACAATCGCATCAAACTCACATGGCCTTGTACACACCGCCACGAGAATAGTCCTTTTCAACCCACTGTGAAAATCCTCAAAAATTCCTGGATAAATAACATATTCAGTCCACCTTTTACTTTATGACGTTCATGTACAGTTGTGAACAAAAAAGAATTCACCAGGTAGGGAGTAAGGGAGGGAGGGAAGCGATCTAAGGGAGTGTATATAGAAGTAGGTGGAGACTTAACACCGTAACTGTACCATGCGCGAATCTCGTACAATTTCTTCTTTGGTTACTATATTTTTCAATGAACACTTAATTTGTATTCTTTTATCGTCATAATTAGCTGAGGTACCCGGTGTTGACTGATTTTTTTTTTTACATCAACACTTGCATAACTACACCTAATTTTAGCTCTGTTTAAAAGGGATGAGGCTGAAGGGAGAGAGAGAGAGAGAGAGAGAGAGAGATTACCAACTCCTTAATACTATAATCAGTCGCCCCAGTGAGTTGTGGTTACCGCTTAACGAGGAGGAGGAGAGGGAAGATGCGAGGAAGGAGAAGGATGAGAAACAGGAGGGGGTGGGGGCAGGATGATGAGGAGGAGGAGAAGAAGGAGAAGAGGGAGTAGAGGGAGGAAGAGGAGAAAGAGAAGGAGGAGGGATAGAAGGACAAGAAGGAGAAGAGGGAGTAGAGGAAGGAGGAGGAAAAGGAAATGGAGGACGAAGAGAGGAAATAGAGAATGAAGAGAAGAAGAGGAAGAAGGAAGAGGAGGAGACGTCCACTGTCTCTGAAAGAAGGACACCGTCGCCCGGGACTGTTCAACACTCCCACGTTAATTATATTCCCGGAAGAGGGGGAGGGGGGAGGGCACACCTGGTCATGGGAGAGTCTCAGTGTAATATCGATAACCTCTTTAGTATTGTGTCGTAATTTATGTCATGTCTCTTATCTCTTACCTGGTATTAGAAGCCACAAGTCTCTGGAGTACTATTATTATTACTATTACTATTATTATTAATAATAGTCTCATGTCATTATTCTTTCTTATTAGCAGTATTATATTGTTTAGTGTATGTATTTTCTTTTAATTATTACTTGTTTTATCATTACTATTCTTATTATAGTTATCACCAATGTCATGTTGTTATTATAGAGTTACTACTCTCATTTAGAGTTAAACACCAGATAAAAATTACATAAATTCTGCGTCATATGATGAAC
>NW_024713129.1:11209173-11291673 GCF_018991925.1 Homarus americanus
AAACCTACGAGTTGCCCAGTCCTCTGTGTTTGTATTTTAGTAAACAATAACACATGAACAAGGAAGAGTGCGAGTGCCATACATGTTGCGTGACATCTAAAACATACACACAATAAACACATCATTTAGCCTGCGTCTTCAAGTAATATAACTAAATATTGAGGTATTATGAAAGGTAACTTGTATGATACCTGGAAACACATCATTATGAGTGGCCTAATAATGGTAGGGGCTTTGAGGGCAGGAGGAATTATTTTGGTTATGAAGTTGAGTAAATCACTAACCATCACAACTGTGTTATTTGCAAACAATGAAAGGCATACTGATCTTTATTTACATCCAAACGCAAGCAACATTGTCTAATTACGTAAAATAATGAACACACCATTAGCTGTACACCAACAACGATATATCAATAAAAAAAAAACTTGGCCAGTACTCACTAGCTTCATGTTGTCGGTACGAGGGTCAGCGGAGGAAGTTTGTGGTACTGTCTGGGACTGGTTATATATATACCCACACACCAGCACCGGCGGCTACAACGGTGGAGAGCGAGAAGGAGGGGGGTGAGGAAGATGGAGATGGGAAAAAATAGGAATGCACCTAAGCTGCATCCAACAATTACGCTGTGAGTCATGTGATTGGCGGTGTGTGTTTGGGTGCATGGTGACGGGGGAAGTTATATTGTTCATGTAACTTGTCTTTACTTCGTGGACAAATGTTACATATTCTTGTCGTTTACTGTAACTGCTTCACTTCTCACGAATTAGGACAATAAGATGAGTATATATGTGGGAATCCCAGTCTTATTAGGGTGGGCGGGCTGAGTTGTACGTGTGCACTCTGGTCTCTTAACATAAAAAATAGATTGAAATTGTTCACTTACAAATATGAACACCGCACAAACAGTACACTTGCAAAGCTTTAATTGCACTAGTTGATCATTGTACCATATTTAAGGAATATAATTAGAATTAAACATCATCCTAATTGACATAACATATCCGAGACCAGACTTGTGCCAGAGCAGCCATGCGAGTCATTTGGGAGCAGGTGAAGGTTGTGAGGCTCTATCCTCCATCTTCCACTCTTCCTGAGATGAAAAGCCTCCTCGTCCTGAAGAGTTTTTTTCTTACTTCTTCAGGTATAGAGGGATTGCGAGGTTGTCCGCCAACCGAGTGATGGCCTTATGGTTACCTGCGGGAGGACTGAGGTTACTGCACAAGTGAAGGGAGTTACAAGCATCAATGACGTCCCCGTTGAGGTGGAAGTCAGCCAACGCGATGTGGGGACATACAAGACCTTCTGGAAGACGTATACATGGAACGGAAGATGAAGAAACCAGAGGGAAAATCCACCTCGGCTCTGAATTTTCCCACAAATTACCAGAGACGGTTACACTGGGATGGGACATTATCCCAGTAAAGCCGTACACACCAAGACCCGCCCAGTGCCACATATGTCACCGCTATGGGCACCCAGCTAAGGCGGTGCTGGCCACGTGGGGAACAACCGGGCTGCTTGTGGCGGCCCTCACTCCTCCAACCGGGAGTGGAGGGAGGAATGCAGAGTAACTAAGGTGCCAGCCCAGAAATAACTCAGCTACAAGGAGGCTTCCCTTACAGTAAGGAAACAAGAAAAGAAGAAAGAAGAAATGAAGAATCGAGGAACAAAAGAAACAAAAATCAAGAACAAGAACAAGAAAAAATCAAGAAGAACAAGAAGTATGAAAAGTGCCAAAGACGAACAAGAAAAACAAGAGCAAATGGCCTAGTTAACAAGTCTACGGCCGTAATAACCGAAGCCGTTGACTTCCAGTAAATTAATTAACAACAACACAACACAACACATACCCGCAAACCGTTACCATGGCCAGGTAATTATCGAAGGGGTGACGGTGTTACACTAAATTGATGTCGTAGTTGTCTTTAATCACAACACACCACCCCATGGGGTACAGGCCTAGAAGGTGTGTAGTACAAAGGCACAATGTCGATATGATAAGATGTCGGGATCCGCATAGTTTCCTACAGAAGCTACAGCACTTGAAAGAAATTAAGGTGATGATGGTGAGGCAGAAGTGAAACAACCGTAGATATTATTTTGTGTAACACCATACACACAGTGTAATACAGAGGCGGCGTGAGAGAATTGTGAATATTTACTGTAATATCATCACTACTATATTACACTGTGTGTATGGTGTTACACAAAATAATATCTACGGTTGTTTCACTTCTGCCTCACCATCATCACCTTAATTTCTTTCAAGTGCTGTAGCTTCTGTAGGAAACTATGCGGATCCCGACATCTTATCATATCGACATTGTGTGTTAGAATTGTCCCAGGAATACACCTCCAGAATTATATATATATATATATATATATATATATATATATATATATATATATATATATATATATATATATATATATATATATATATATATATATATATATATAAACTGATGTGTTTGCCCGAAGAAAACCTTCTTTTAAGAATTTTCGTGGAAATCCCGCGATTGTTTTTTATTACAACAGCGTCATTGTCCTCACTTGTCGAGGTGTGAGTTCCCCCACAAGTTAGGACAATGAATAATGCTATGTGTATGCTTATATATGACATAAACTGTTTAGCTACTGAATAGCCACCGACAAACCACAAGGTTTACTACAAGTCAATATACAAGATACTTGTTTCGATGAAGAAAGCAGGTTAGGTTAGGTTAGGTTATATTAGTTAATTTTAATATTAATTGGAGGCAATTTGGTGTCGGTGTTAAACCAGCCTCTTTGTGGTTAATGATAAAAAACATCACTGATACAATATTTATTTTACCTAAACTCTAACAACGTCCATGAAGCAGGGTGACCCCATGATAGTGTGCACAGTACATTAACAGGTTCAGGAGGTTCTCGGTAACTCCGTCACTGCATAATGAAACTACCATACCTATGCTGCACCTAAACATGTAATTGTGCCAATAGATTTCAAGAAACTTTCATAATTTATAAAGGAAGTAAAAATGCGGTCGTCAGTTAATTATATATAGGAAGGTCAATTGATAACTAAGAGGTCAAGATAGAAAGTGGTCAGAGTTCATGTTATTTCTCGAAGGTGATGCCCTGGGCGCGCTGCTCCTCGGCGACGCGGATCTGCTCGATGGCGTGGGCGGGGAGGGGGTGAGGCTGAGGCAGGTGTGGGGATTCGGCTCTTAAACCGAACTCGTCGGCGATGTAGGTAACGACAATCAATTCACCCTCAGGGGATGTAAACCTGAGAAGATATGAAAACAGTTCATGATTATCCATTTAAAGGAGGAGTCTCGCACAGATATTCTATTCTGTCTAACACTAGACTATTTTATTCAGCTGAGAGAAGCCCCTACTGCTCAATGCGTTGAAACCGATCTCGAGTAACAAGCAGGTCAGAGATTCTCAATGGTACTGTACGTGTTTATCGTAACTTCCGATAAGATATATTATAATAATAATACATTACAGGAGTTTAGGTCACAACCTTTGTGTCGTTCTTTAAAGAAGTTAATCAGTGTACAGTAGTTCTTCCATCTCTCATAAAAATATGATTTTTGTTTCATATATCAGTAAAATAATTATAATTATAAACAACAAAATTCCTTATAAGTAGGTTAAAAATAACAAGTAAGTGAGGTTAACGATGGCTTGTCTACCTGAAGGTGCCCTGCATGTTGCTCTGACCCTCTGAGCCTGGAGTACCGAGTCTGTCCTCGGAGATTCCATTTTCAGTTTCATATCGGTAGTTGAAGTTTCCATCTGCAGTAGCCTGGCGCTCGTCCACTAAGATCTTAGCCTCATCTTCGTCAGGGCGAGGAGCGGCGGCGGCTAGGGCTACCAGACAGGCGAGGAGTATCTGCGTCCCCAGGAAAGACAACGTGTTGGAGGTCACCTAACATCTTGTCCAGTATAATATACTGCCTCAACAGGTCCTCATTAACAGCTACGTTTATTATTAAACTCTTGTCAAAGTACTGAGGTCTTAAGTGTTACGAATTAAGACCTTTTAGTAATTATTACTCGAGCTTATAAATATTAATAATAACTGTCTAATGATTGTTAGGTAATAAGAAAAGGGCAATAGGCCAAGCAGAGACGTAACAACAATACCCCAAGAGAGGTGTTGTGTTGAGTGAGGATCTTGGCCAGTACTTACCAGCTTCATGTTGTTGTCGCTGTGAGGATCAGCTGAGGATATTGGTCACATGTTTGAGACGATCTATATATACCCACACCAAGGCGGGGATAGAATGGTGACGAGGCGTGGTGAAGGGAACCTGTATGTGTGTGTTTGTTTTTGTGGAGGGGAAGGCAGGTGAAGGGTGGGGCGGGAAGGAAGCTGGTCAACTGTAAATCCGATTACAGATTAGAAATTTGGAGAGATGTTCTTATAGATTCAAATCATATAAGACCCAATTCCTAATAGGCCTTATACCTTCCACTACCAAAATCTTAATAGTCCCCAGTCATACTCGGCCCCAGTCATACTCGGCCCCAGTCATACTCGGCCCCAGTCATACTAGGCCCCAGTCATACTAGGCCCCGGTCATACTCGGCCCCAGTCATACTAGGCCCCAGTCATAGGGCCCCGGTCATACTCGGCCCCAGTCATACAGTCAGGGGCCCCAGTCATACTCGGCTCCCCAGTCACAGGCCCCAGTCAACTAGGCCCCGGTCATACTCGGCCCCAGTCATAGGCTCCCAGTCATACCAGGCCCCAGTCAATGTCATACCAGGGCCCAGTCATAAGGCCCCAGTCACTAGGCCCCAGTCATACTAGTCATACTAGGCCCCAGTCATAGGCCAGGCCCCAGTCATACTAGGCCCCAGTCATACCAGGCCCCTGTCATACTAGGCCCAGTCATACTAGGGCCCCAGTCAAGGGGCCCCAGTCAAGCCAGGGCCCCAGTCATACTAGGCCCCAGTCATACTAGGCCCCCCTAGGTCATACTGGCCCCAGCTCCTCAGGTAGTCATATACTAGCCCCTAGGTCATACTTTAGGCCCCAGTCATACTAGGCCAGTCATACTAGCCCCAGTCATACTAGGCCCCAGTCATACTCAGCCCCAGTCATAGTCTGGCCCCAGTCATCTATAGTCTAGGCCCAGTCATACTATCAGTCACTAGGCCCCAGTCATACTAGGCCCCAGCAGCAGTACTCGGCCCCAGTCATACTCGGCTCCCAGTCATGCTCGGCTCCAGTCATACCAGTCTCGGCTCCAGTCATACTCGGCCCCAGTCATACTCGGCCCCAGTCATACTCGGCCCCAGTCATACTCGGCCCCAATCGTAACAGTCCCCAGGCTAAGCAGTCCCCGGCCATAACTAGTTCCAGATAGTCCTAATTGGTCTCAGTTTTTATTGGCGCCAACCAAGTATAACCTTAGTAAAGGGATTTATTAAGACTAAAAGGTCTATTAAGACTTGGTTTGGGTAGCGGTCATCCCATTTGAGTGCTGCACTAACTACACACACACACACTCTCTCTCTCTCTCTCTCTCTCTCTCTCTCTCTCTCACACACACACACACACGATGTCATTCACTGTGTACAACCACTTATCCCATTGAATAAGATAGCTTAAGCCTTTAAACCTAACTTATTTTTTCCTAACCTAACCTAATAAAGCCTAATACAAGTTAAGCTAAACTAACCTAACTTAATCCAACTTAGCTTAAACTAATATAAGTAATTACTCCTAACCTAACCCCGTCAAATGTAACCTAAAAAAAGAATTAATTAACTTACCCTTATTTAACCTAATTTACTCTCGTCTAACCTATCATAACCTTATTAAACCTAACTTAACGCATCGCAACTTAGCTCTTACCAACCCTAACTTAATCAAGCCTAACTAATTCCGAACTAAGCCAAAGTGTGTCTCACATACCTCAAACACAATGTTTTGTTATTTATCACACTTGTACGGGGATTACCCCACCCGGGCACAGGTCACTGACCCACATCAGGGCCTGGGGGTTATAATAATAATAGTAATAATAATAATAATAATAATAATAATAATAATAATAATAATAATAATAATAATAATAATAATAATAATAATAATAATAGTAATAATAATAATAATAATAATAATAATAATAATAATAATAATAATAATAATAATAATAATAATAATAATAATAATAATAATAATAATAATAATAATAATAATAATAAAAATAATAATAATAATAATAATAATAATAATACCAACAAATAAATACCACTAAATAAAAATTATAATAAATAATAAAATAAATAATAATAATAATATAAATTAAAAATAAACCAAGAATGATAAACAATATATGTATGTTGTGTTGTCAATAGTAAGAGAAACAATTGAGACCCTGCAATTGTGTGTAAATGAGGCAGAAAGTCAGATCAGCAACCTGGGACTTGGTCACAATTTTCGTGATGCCATATGGCAGCAGGGTCTACCATTAGACAACACATTATGCTTCCAATAATCCTCCCAGGCGGTAGTACCTCCCTGTTTGGTAGCTGCCTACTACCTACTACCTAACATGCCTCAACCTTACCTGCTGTAATCTAACTTTACCTAACCTAACCTAACCAAACCTATCCCACCCTAACCTATCCTAACCTAGCCTCAAACATGATTATAAACTAACTTATCTTAACCTAACCTAACCTAACCTAACCTAACCTAACCTAACCGTCGGTATTGCACTTCACAACCTTCACTTCCCCCAATCTTGTATAGTGAAGTCGACCTACCCATTCGCAGCTGGGAGGACTGGGAGTGCCCCGGAATCGAACCAGCGACCCTTAGGCTAGGAGGTAGGGGGTTAAGGGTCGCTGGCTCCAAGTAACAGGTGAATCATCTATGTTGGGTTGATTTATCTGATATGATTTAAGACCCAACGTATATGTAAGTCTCAAAGTCTCAAAGTCTTTATTATAGGTTCTGGAGGAGCTATAGCTAAGTCTTAAGTCTTAGTCTTTATTATAGATTCTAAATGAGCTATAACTAAGTCTTAGTCTTTATTATAGGTTCTGGAGGAGCTATAGCTAAGTCTTAGTCTTTATTATAGGTTCTTGAGGAGCTATAACTAAGTCTTAGTCTTTATTATAGGTTCTGGAGGAGCTATAACTAAGTCTTAGTCTTTATTATAGGTTCTGGAGGAGCTATAACTAAGTCTTAGTCTTTATTATAGGTTCTGGAGGAGCTATAACTAAGTCTTAGTCTTTATTATAGGTTCTGGAGGAGCTATAACTAAGTCTTAGTCTTTATTATAGGTTCTGGAGGAGCTATAACTAAGTCTTAGTCTTTATTATAGGTTCTGGAGGAGCTATAACTAAGTCTTAGTCTTTATTATAGGTTCTGGAGGAGCTATAACTAAGTCTTAGTCTTTATTATAGGTTCTGGAGGAGCTATAACTAAGTCTTAGTCTTTATTATAGGTTCTGGAGGAGCTATAACTAAGTCTTAGTCTTTATTATAGGGAGGAGCTATAACTAAGTCTTAGTCTTCTTTATTATAGGTTCTGGAGGAGCTATAACTAAGTCTTAGTCTTTATTATAGGTTCTGGAGGAGCTATAACTAAGTCTTAGTCGTTATTATAGGTTCTGGAGGAGCTATAACTAAGTCTTAGTCTTTATTATAGGTTCTTGAGGAGCTATAGCTAAGTCTTAAGTCTTAGTCTTAATTATAGGTTCTGGAGGAATTATAACTAAGACTTAAATTCTATTTCGACGTTCGTAAGTCTTATTGCAGATTGTGAAAGTATTATATCTATAGTACTAATAGATTCTATAACCCGGTCGTAAGCAACGGGCGTCCAAAAATTATCTCATCCATTTTTATACCTACAGGTTGACAACCCTTTATCAGAAATTCTGAAAACCGAAAGTTTTTTGGGAGGGCATTTTTTTTTTTTTTTTTGTAACAGGGATTAGCCCACCCGGGCATAGCTCAGTAGCTCACTGACCCAAATCAGGGCCTGGGGGGCGAAAATGTAATAGTAATAATAATTATAATAATAATAATAATAATAATAATAATCGGTCAATATTGAGAAACGGTGCATGTATTTTGTGTTGTCAAAGTAAGAGAAACAATTGAGACCCTGCAATTGTGTGTAAATAAGGCAGAAAGTCAGATGAGCAACCTGGGATTTGGCCACAATTTTCGTGATGCCATATGGCGGTAGTACGTCCCTGTTTACCTACTACCTATTTTTTTTTATTATTAAACTTCCATATGTATACCATTAGTTAACTGAAGCTGTTTAATGTTTTGAAATGGACCCGAAAATTTATAGACAACCAGTAGTTAATAGACTCTTAACAGTAAGCCTTATGATCAGGTTATAAGTCTTGTAGAATATATTAATACTATAGTTATAACACAGGGCGTCCCCATTGAGATAAAACATCTTTGAAGCCTTATAAATTTTGATTGAATAATGCAAAAAGTGGAATAGTTACGCAGCTGATAAACACTAAGTATGCTTGAGGTTCATTAGGGTAGGCATTCAACATGTGCACCATTCGTAGCACAGACTGAGTCACAGAGATACTCAATCTCCCTCCCTTGCCCCGTGTTGTAGAGGGTCTGTTATTCCGACTTTACTTCACATTAATGATACACAAGGTGAGATGAAGGTCTCAACAGCACGAGACTCATCAGGTGCCATAGAGGATAATTATCATATGAATATACTTAACACTATTTATTTCCTATAAGCAATAACAATATCACTGGGACAGGTTGACTCCATAACAAAGTGTACAGTACATGACTAGGCTCACTAGGTCTATGTTATAATTATTTAGGGGACGACACCTCCGCGACAGCCACCGAGTGAAGATCATTACACCTTTATTTTAGACCTCAACTTGTGGTCGTGCTTTAGGTTCTGTGTAAACAAATATGTCCAGACATTTGACAAATTGATCCATAATGATTGTCGCGAGTTAATCATGTACAGGGAGGTCAAGGTGGAGGTCTCATTTTGTGTTATTTCTCGAAGGTAATGCCCTGGGCGCGCTGCTCCTCGGCGACGCGGATCTGCTCGATGGCGTGGGCGGGGAGGGGGTGAGGGGTGGGCAGCAGAGGAGAGTCGGCCTTGAAGCCAAACTCGTCGGCGATGTAGGTGACGATAACAAAGACGCCCTCAGGAGACGTGTAGCTGAGAGAAGATGAAACGTTTCAAAATCAATAACTAAACAACAGATTCTGAATAATATCTTTCACCTTGTACTGGTTATTAGAGAAGGTATCTAGTTACGGTAGATTCACTGTACTTATCCAACACTGTTCTACTTACCGACTCTGTGTTGTATCTTATGAGAGCAAATATAGTCTTTTTTGATGATATCAGTTACTATGAGAATTCAATGTGCTTTTTTTACATATACAGTATCATTAAAATGCTTGTAATCACGATAAAATCATTACAAGTAGTAAATAATAACAAGTAAGTGAGGTTAACGATGGCTTGTCTACCTGAAGGTGCCCTCCATGTTACTCTGACCCTCTGAGCCCGGAGTACCGAGTCTGTCCTCGGAGATTCCATTTTCAGTTTCATATCGGTAGTTGAAGTTTCCATCTGCAGTAGCCTGGCGCTCGTCCACTAAGATCTTAGCCTCATCTTCGTCAGGGCGAGGAGCGGCGGCGGCTAGGGCGACCAGACAGGCGAGGAGTACCTGCGTCCCCAGGAAAGACAACGTGTTGGAGGTCACCTAACAACTTGTCCAGTATAATATACTGCCTCAACAGGTCCTCATTAACAGCTACGTTTATTATTGAACTCTTGTCAAAGTACTGAGGTCTTAAGTTTTACGAATTAAGACCTTTTAGTAATTATTACTCCAGCTTATAAATGTTAATAATAACTGTCTAATGATTGTTAGGTAATAAGAAAAGGGCAATAGGCCAAGCAGAGACGTAACAACAATACCCCAAGAGAGGTGTTGTGTTGAGTGAGGATCTTGGCCAGTACTTACCAGCTTCATGTTGTTGTCGCTGTGAGGATCAGCTGAGGATATTGGTCACATGTTTGAGACGATCTATATATACCCACACCAAGGCGGGGATAGAATGGTGACGAGGCGTGGTGAAGGGAACCTGTATGTGTGTGTTTGTTTTTGTGGAGGGGAAGGCAGGTGAAGGGTGGGGCGGGAAGGAAGCTGGTCAACTGTCTCCTGCTAGACAATGTTTGCCTTTAAGCTAAACAACCTTTCCATTTATCAATAGAAAGGCAACATACACATAAGTTTAAAGTGTGTTTAAGTGCCAAACAATAAACAAATCTTAGAAATGTTAGAAATGTTACTTTTTTTCTGACACGAGAAAATTTCACATAACTTTCCTCATTAAGTGGAGAGTTGCGCTACTGTTGAACTTACTATTGAGGTTATGAGCCAGAATGTGAAAGAGGGACAGACAGACATGACTGAGTGCTAACAAACAGCCTTTGAAATTGTTTAAATCTGCTCAGTATTTGTGTTTGTATGGTCAAGAATTTTGTTTAAAAGATCGTTTCCAGTAATTTTGTGTTTGATTAGTTAAGTACTGTCGGTTAGTGTCAGTCACGTGGCACTAACTCTTAAGTACTGTCGGTTAGTGTCAGTCACGTGGCACTAACTCTTAAGTACTGTCGGTTAGTGTCAGTCACGTGGCACTAACTCTTAAGTACTGTCGGTTAGTGTCAGTCACGTGGCACTAACACTTAAGTACTGTCGGTTAGTGTCAGTCACGTGGCACTAACTCTTAAGTACTGTCGGTTAGTGTCAGTCACGTGGCATTAACTCTTAATTACTGTCGGTTAGTGTCAGTCACGTGGCAACTAACTTTATCACTGTTTGTTATGTCGTCACGTGGCACCAACTCTTAATTACTGTCGTGTTGCGTCAGTCACGTGGCACTAACACTTGGTACTGTCGGTTAGCGTCAGTCACGTGGCACTAACTTAATTACTGTCGGTTAGTGTCAGTCACGCACTAACACTTCGGTTTCGTCGGTTAGTGTCAGTCATGGCACTAACTCTTAATACTGTCGGTGTCAGTGTCAGTCTCGTCAGGCACCACTCTTCAATTACTGTCGGTTAGTGTCAGTCACGTGGCACTAACTAACTCTTACGGTTAATGTCGTTACGGCAGTGGAACTCGTACGTCGGTTAGTGTCATCAACTAACTTAAGTACTGTCGGTTGTGGTGGCACTAACTTGGTACTGTCCGTCACGGCACTTAATTGTCGGTTAGTGTCACGTGGCATTAACTCTACTGTCGGTTAGTGTCAGTCATGGCGCACTAACTCTCTTGGTTACTGTCGGTTAGTGCCGTCACGGGCACTAACTCTTAGTACTGTCGGTTAGTGTCAGTCACGTGGCACTAACTCTTAAGTACTGTCGGTTAGTGTCAGTCACGTGGTCAGTCACGTGGCACTGTCGGTTAGTAACTTGGCACTAACTCTTTACTGTCGGTTAGTGTCAGTCACGTGGCACTAACTCTTATACTGTCGGTTAGTGTCAGTCACGTGGCACTAACTCTTAATTACTGTCGGTTAGTGTCAGTCACGTGGCACTAACTCTTAAGTACTGTCGGTTAGTGTCAGTCACGTGGCACTAACTCTTAAGTACTGTCGGTTAGTGTCAGTCACGTGGCACTAACTCTTAAGTACTGATGCTATACATACTATACAGTATTTAAAATCGGGGAGTTTTTTCTTTAGATGAGTTTCTGTTTATTTATTAATTATTCCATGTATTTGTTTATCTGTGTGTGTCCTGCCTCACATGATTCTGTTCTTTCTTCTTTCATTATAGATAAAGGGGACACGTTCAAGGACACGAGGTTGGGTTAGGTTAGGTTAGGTTAAGGTTGATGGAGGAATTACTGTACTTCCGGTTTATCACAAGTAACAAACCTAACCTAACCTAACCTAACCTAACCTAACCTAACCTAACCTAAGATAGCATACAGTATAGCACGGGTAATGCCACTTCACATAGAATAAAGATTAACTTGGCAATAAACCAAATTTCACCCTCGGTCGACCCAACACATACATAAAATTAATCCTTAAAAGATCTACACCATATTCGTATTTGGGTGAACAAGTAGTGAGGTATAGTGAATGTATGCTATGTCTTGCTCGGCAGGTTCTAAGATATGTTGCCTTTAGTGTCGAGTATACTGTATATATATAAAAAAAACATGACAAAAACACACTCCGTTTTAGACATGACTTTCATTAGTTTCGCACACACATTATTTTCAACTTAATCGACTCATATTTTTTTTATCCATCTGGTTAGATATATTAGTTTTGAATATCGTCATCTATGTGTAAATTAATAAGATAATTTACCTCATGAAGATATGTAGACGAATAGAGGGCATACATGTTTAAATTGATTCACCGTGAATAAATTTAAACCTGTCCTCATATTTCCATTATTAATTATTGACATAGATTTTACAACACTACTTATACATAACACAAACTCTTATACCTAATTTAATACTGTTTAGACATACAATAAAAAATATATACTTGTACCCCCCAAAAAATAAATCATAAAATTTTATACAGAATCAACCAAAAAAGTAGTTTCAATATAAATACAGGTCACTGGCATAGGTAAGATATTTTATGCAGGTTTATTATAGTGAACCAGCGGTTGGAGTACAGTATCACTAGGGCCATGACTGACGTTATCTGCTTGAATATCAAAGGGAATGTGAAGACAGTAACCCACCAGCAGTACACAATTAAAAACCGGTTCTCTTTGGGGTCATTGTTTGTGTGTTAAACCGGTTCTCATGGGGTCATTGTTTGTGTGTTGAACCGGTTCTTATGGTGAATCACTTGACTGTACTACTTCAATTTGTGGATATTTATGTTTTGTTAATAATTTCTGGGTTCACATGATAGTTACCGACCATCCTCCCTCCCCCCATGCCTTCCTCCACATCTTATTGCATCTGATGATTAAACACCTTAACGCTACCTGGTGGAAGGGTTAGGTTAGGTTACGTTTGATTAGGTTAGGTTAGGTTAGGTAAGGTTAGGTTAATCTTAAGGTGAAATATTCTTGTGGGTGAAAAACTTTACATGATACGTTATCTGTAAGAATTTAAAGTAAAGTTATGTTGGGGTCTCATAGTAGAGTCAGAGATATGATATATTTCCAAGTGTTATCAGTTTATCAGTTGTCTGTAATAGTTAATAGTATTTAATTTTAACCCAGAATCTACTGAGGTTAGAGTCAGTAGGGAAATATTAATGACACGGTTTGTTTAAATAATAATTACTTCTCTTTCATCACAAGCAAATAAATGTGGGTTGACCGGTCAAGCTTACAGAGAGGAAAATAAACTTGTAAACGCCAGGTAATATTAGTTTAATGGCTTAATTATGAAGCTCCCAGTTGATTTATACTGTATTAGGTAGCCTGAGAGATTGCGTGTGTACAGGAGGTTAATGGTATGCCTACACACACACACACACACACAGGACAGCAGAGAGAGAGAGAGAGAGAGAGAGAGAATTCCTCGGATGGCAGAGTACAATGGAACAGCTATAAACTTAGCTTTAGTGAACTCTGTACACTTCACTTCAGTACAGACAAAACAAGTGTTGACAGTTCCAGTGACAAGTAAACAGAGACTCAGGAGCCCGATAATTACTTCATATTCCATGTCACGTTTATCACCTCCTCCTCCTCCTTCAGAAATATAGGTAAGACTTCAAGCTTCAACGAATTATATACATTTAATAAAGATGAATGTATGTCCAGATTTTAATAATAATAAAATAATAATAATTAACGGTTTATTGAAAAAGTTCTGCAGCCCGATGGCTAAAAATATACAGTGGACAAAAATGAATTATTACATACAAAGACATGGGGTGGGTGGGTCGTTTAACAAAAGCTTCCATTACTAAAAGGAGAAGGAACATGAACTGAGCATACAAATTATTATAGTTTACAGTTGATGGCCCGGGCCTGGACTGGTCATGGAGACACCAGGTGGTGTAGTGTAGTAACTCGTCCTCAGATGTTGATATGAAAGACCTCACATAGAGACACCGGGTGGTGTGGTGTTCACGTGGTGCAGTAACGCGTCCGTAGGTGTTGATATGAAGGACCTCACGGGGTCATGAAAACACCTTGTGGTGTGGGGTGGTGTCACAGTACCTCACTCTGCTGGGTGGTGTTGTGTTATCTCGTAGTCAGGTGTGAAGCCGACCCACTGTTGTTCCCATGGTGGACTGATTAACACCTCCTGGTCAGAAGATGGTGGTCAGCTCCCAGGGGTGCTTATCTCAGTGGTGGGTCACTGCTCTCACTGGTACTGTCTAGTGCTGAATTCACTGGCTTAAACACTGTTCAACACTGATCCCACTTCTTTCCGAAACGAAATTGTCACTTTTGATTATGTTGATATCCCGGTGGTGAGGATGGGCCGGGGAGAGGGACTGAGGAGTGGGGCCGAGCATTGGCCAAGGGGGGCAGCTGCTCAGCAGCGCCTGGTAGGTCTTGACCCTACGGTGGTCAAGGATGTTACGAGCCTCACAATCACATAACCGAGCATCAGCCACCATTAATACTAAATACATCTTGAAATACAGTCTCTCTCTCTCTCTCTCTCTCTCTCTCTCTCTCTCTAGTTGTGTTGTCTCCTTCGCCTTTATTATTGACAATATCATCACCTTTTGAAACAAGTGAACTAAATGATAACCAAAGTATCCTAAAATATATTTACCATTAAAAGCTTTTATGGTGAAAAATATATAGAGTCCTTACCAGCGACTTCACGAGACTATTGATACAAAGGATGGGGAAAATTTAAGAGTTTTAAGGGAATATTGAGACAAGTATTTCCCTATGGTGTACGAGAGGTGTGTTTACTCTCGCCATTTAATTTTGTTGTCGATGACTATAGCCTCAGTGAAGCCAGTAGCCCCGTGAGTCAAGTTACAGATTGATATTATTCGTTTTGGAAAAGGAAATTTGATCAATATGTATCTGTAGTTGTCGCTGTGTCTGTGAGGAGAAAACAAACAAATCACTGAATACATTATCAACATTGCCTAAAAGACATATTTTCTTTTCTGTTAATGTTTGTATAATCGTGTTAATATCTGACAGGATAGATGTACGCTTTGCACTCAAAGTTTTAATGAAATTCAACACATTTACATTTCAGTTTCTGTAAGAGACGATCAATAGTCATCCATTCGAGGGTTCATCAATGCAATTCTTTATAAATGGGTTTGCTTGACGCATTATCTGGTAGGAAATAGGTAAACAGCTTCCTTCCCGCCCCACCCTTCACCTGCCTTCCCCTCCACAAAAACAAACACACACATACAGGTTCCCTTCACCACGCCTCGTCACCATTCTATCCCCGCCTTGGTGTGGGTATATATAGATCGTCTCAAACATGTGACCAATATCCTCAGCTGATCCTCACAGCGACAACAACATGAAGCTGGTAAGTACTGGCCAAGATCCTCACTCAACACAACACCTCTCTTGGGGTATTGTTGTTACGTCTCTGCTTGGCCTATTGCCCTTTTCTTATTACCTAACAATCATTAGACAGTTATTATTAACATTTATAAGCTCGAGTAATAATTACTAAAAGGTCTTAATTCGTAACACTTAAGACCTCAGTACTTTGACAAGAGTTCAATAATAAACGTAGCTGTTAATGAGGACCTGTTGAGGCAGTATATTATACTGGACAAGATGTTAGGTGACCTCCAACACGTTGTCTTTCCTGGGGACGCAGGTACTCCTCGCCTGTCTGGTCGCCCTAGCCGCCGCCGCTCCTCGCCCTGACGAAGATGAGGCTAAGATCTTAGTGGACGAGCGCCAGGCTACTGCAGATGGAAACTTCAACTACCGATATGAAACTGAAAATGGAATCTCCGAGGACAGACTCGGTACTCCGGGCTCAGAGGGTCAGAGCAACATGCAGGGCACCTTCAGGTAGACAAGCCATCGTTAACCTCACTTACTTGTTATTATTAACTACTTGTAATGATTTTATCGTGATTGCAAGTATTTTAATGATAGATGAAAAAAGCAAATTGATTTGTTTCAGTAAATGATATCATCAAAAAAGACTATATTTGCTCTCATAAGATACAACGCGGAGTCGGTAAGTAGAACAGTGTTGGATAAGTACAGTGAATCTACCGTAACTAGATACCTTCTCTAATAACCAGTACAAGGTGAAAGATATTATTCTGAATCTGTTGTTTAGTTATTGATTTTGAAACGTTTTATCTTCTCTCAGCTACACGTCTCCTGAGGGCGTCTTTGTTATCGTCACCTACATCGCCGACGAGTTTGGCTTCAAGGCCGACTCTCCTCTGCTGCCCACCCCTCACCCCCTCCCCGCCCACGCCATAGAGCAGATCCGCGTCGCCGAGGAGCAGCGCGCCCAGGGCATTACCTTCGAGAAATAACACAAAATGAGACCTCCACCTTGACCTCCCTGTACATGATTAACTCGCGACAATCATTATGGATCAATTTGTCAAATGTCTGGACATATTTGTTTACACAGAACCTAAAGTACGACCACAAGTTGAGGTCTAAAATAAAGGTGTAATGATCTTCACTCGGTGGCTGTCGCGGAGGTGTCGTCCCCTAAATAATTATAACATAGACCTAGTGAGCCTAGTCATGTACTGTACACTTTGTTATGGAGTCAACCTGTCCCAGTGATATTGTTATTGCTTATAGGAAATAAATGTTAAGTGATTTTATTATCATAATTATTATCATTATCATTATTATTATTATTATTATTATTATTATTATGATTATGATTATGATTAAGATTAAGATTATGATTATTATTATTATTATTATTATTATTATTATTATTATTATTATTTATTTTTTTATGATTTTTTAGTCATTTAAAGTTTTTAATATCGAATTGTGAATTTTTAAGTTGTATGATCACTCTGTGTGTGTGTGTGTGTGTGTGCATATATGTGTGTGTGTGTGTGTGTGTGTGGCAATCATAAATAATTAACGGTTTATTGAAAAAAAATTCAGTCGCCCGAAGGCTGAAAACATAAATTGGATAGAAATGAATTATTACATACATAGGCATGGGGTAGGTGGGTCGTTCAACAAAAGCTTTCATTACTAAAAGGAGAAGGAACATGAATTGAACATACAAATTATAGTTTACAGTTGATGGTCGGGGCTGGTCTCTTGCTCTACTGTTTGAGGTCACGTAGGCCAGTGGTGCAGTGACTAGTGACTAGTTACTGCACCTATAGACTAGTTACTAGTCTATAGGTGTTGACATGAAAGACCTCACGTGGTCATGGAGACACCGTGAGGGTGTAGGGTGGTGTCACAGCACCTCTTCTCTTCTAAGTGGTTTGTGTTATCTTATAGTCAGGTGTAAGGCCGACCCACGGTTATTCCCAGGATGGACACTGATTAACACAGCCTGGTCAGAGGTGTTGGTCAGTTTTCAGGGGGGCTTATCTCTGGGTATGGACCTCACTGGTGGGTCACGGCTCTTGCTAGTACTGTCTACTGCTGAATTCACTAGACTGTTCATCACTGTTCGACACTGATCCCACTTCCTTCCGAAACGGAATTGTCACTGTTGGCGGGATTATGTTGATATCCCGGTGGTGAGGATGGGTCACGGAGAGGGACTTATGTAATTCGCCAACATTGGCCAGGGCAGCGCCACAGCAGGAGCGGGAGCCCAATAGGTCTTGACCCTCAGGTGGTCAAGAATGTAGTGTGTATGTGTGCGTGTCTCTGGTAAAAAGTTTGTGGATTGGACAGTGAGAATCAATCTATATATATATATATATATATATATATATATATATATATATATATATATATATATATATATATATATATATATATATATATATATATATATATATATAAAGTTTATTACCTTCCACACTTTATGGATTACCAGTTATTCTTAAAACCAAAAGTTTGAAAACTACATGGATAGACAAACATAAAATGCAGACATAACATTTATTGTATACCTGTGATATCGTTGGTTTGTGTCCAGCGGTCTGGCATGCTAGAGGATACCCCAAAACTGCGGTCACGAGTTCATTATATACAGGAAAGTCGGTGAGGGACAGAGGTCCGGGAATAGGTCAATCTTCAACCTATTTCCTCTCAAAGGTGATGCCCTGAGCTCGTTGTTGCGCAGCAATATCGAGCAGACGTTGGACATGGGGAGGGGCAGGGGGGCCCACTGGCAGCAGATCGGACGAGGGCTGGTAGCCGTACTCGTCTGCGATGTAGCTGACCTCAGCGATGGTGCCGTCCTCAAGGGTAAACCTGAGGAAGGAGTGACGTTGTTTTAGAAGAAATTTTAATTTACCATTATTAACATAAGAACATAAGAATGGAGGAAACTGCAGCGGGCCTGTTGGCCCATACTGGGCAGTCCCGTTTACACCCATCCCCTATTGCTCATACAAGCATCCAACCTATGTTTGATATTTGGTAACTTGTTCCATTCGTCCACTACTCTGTTTCCAAACTAGTGTTTACCTTTTTCGCGCCTAAATCTAAATTTGTCTAATTTAAATCCATTGTTACGAGTTCTCTCCTGGTTGGATACTTTGAGTACCTTTGTTATATCACCTTTGTTTAGCCCTGACTTCCATTTATACACCTCTATCAGGTCGCCCCTCGCTCTACGTCTCTCGAGGGAGTGCAAATTAAGATGCTTTAACCTGTCTCTATACTCAAGGTTCCTAATGCCCGGGATTAGTCTTGTCATTCTCCTCTGAATTCTTTCCAAGGATTCTATATCCATTCTGTAATACGGTGACCAGAAATGAACTGCATAGTCCAGGTGTGGTCTCACAAGAGCAAGATACAGTTTTAGGATGACCTCTCTAGTCTTGTAACTAACACTCCTTTGTATGAACCCAAGTACTGTATTAGCCTTGTTACGAGCAAAAACACATTGTTTACTTGGCTTAAGGTTCCTACTTATCATGACTCCTAAATCTCTCTCGCAGTCGGATTTCTCAATGGCATCGTTGTTCATCCGGTATCTGGTTTCCCTGTTTACATCTCCTATACTGAGTACTTTACATTTGTCCTCGTTGAATTTCATCTCCCATTTTTCAGACCATTCGAAAAATTTGTTTAGATCTTCCTGTAGTTTTGCCGAGTCCTCGTCAGATTTAATAACACGTCCTATTTTAGTGTCATCAGCAAATTTACTTATGTTGCTGTCTATGCCGATATCTATGTCGTTTATGTATATAATAAACAATAATGGTCCAAGTACTGAGCCTTGGGGAACTCCACTAGTGACGTTGCTCCAATGGGATTTAGTGCGGTTAATGCTCACTCCCTGTTTCCTGTCCTGTAACCACGCCCTAATCCATTTAAGGATATTACCTTTGATGCCATGTGCTTCTACCTTTCTAATTAGTCTTTCGTGGGGGACTCTGTCGAAGGCTTTGCTAAAGTCGAGATATACCACATCATAATTGTGCCCCTCGTCCACCGATTCGAAAACTGATGAAAAGAATGTTAATAGATTAGTTAGACATGAACTCCCGCTTGTGAAGCCATGCTGGGAATCATTGGTCAACTTGTGCTTCACCCAGTGATTTCGAATGAGTTTGAAATGAATGCTTCTAGTAATTTTCCTACTATTGATGTTAGACTGATTGGGCGGCAGTTAGAGGATAGTGATCTATCCCCCTTCTTGAAAGTCGGTATTACATTCGCTATCCTCCAGGATTCTGGTACTACACCTGTTTTAAAGGACATGTTAAACAACTTTGCTAAGGGCAGACTAAGCTCTTCCTTACATTCCTTTAATACTCTGGCAAATATCTCATCGGGACCAGGTGACTTATTTGGCTATAGTTTGTCTATTTGCTTACTAACATCGTTACTAGTCACTACTGTCTCGCTTAATTTGTTTTCTTCACTATCTCTGAATAGAGTCGGTTCCTCGGGTATCATGTTTAAATTTTCAGTGGTGAAAACTGTTGAAAAATATTTATTCAGATTAAATTATTGCTAATTTCTCTGTCGTTATCAGTTAGCTCCCCGGTATCTGACCGTATTGGTCCAATCTTTCCTCGTGTTTTAGTTTGATACATTAAGTAGAATCCTTTGGGGTTTGTCTTTGCCTCCCTTGCTATCTTCACTTCATTGTTCCTCTTAGCTCTCCTTATCTCGGACTTAACCCTACTCGCCAATACCTTATAATAATCCTGGAGGTAAATTTCGACACGATTTATCCTTCTACCTATGGCCTTCCTTTGGCCAATAATGTTATTTAAATAACTATTTATCCATTTAGGGTCATTGTTGTCTGATCTGAGTTTTTTGTATGGTATGTTCTGCCTTTGTGCATTAAGTAACTCATTATTTAAATTGTCGTGGAACTCGGCAATCTCAGATCTCGTTATCAGGTTGGTGTCAACTGGCAGGTTCCCCCCCAGGCGTGACACCTCTTCCATCAGCTGCCTCTTCAAACTATCAAAGATTGCCCTTCTGAAATCTGGGACTTTTGTGGAATTTTCCTTTCGTCAGTCCCCACAAACTAATAACACACATAAAAGATATGGTACCATTTTAACAGTAAGTGTTCAGACCTCATAATGTAAGACCTACCTGAAGGCACCCTGGTGGTTGCTCTGGCCCTCGGAGCCTGGGGTACCTGTCTTCTGGGTGTAGATTCCGTTGCTGGTTTCAAATTCGTAGCGGAAGTTTCCATCTCCTTGGTCACTACGCTCGTCTAGCAGGATAGTAGCGTCTTTGTCAGGGACGGCGGCGGCCAGGGCGACGAGGCAGACGAAGATTGTCTGTATCAGGAGGAGAAGGAAAACACTGCTGGGTATTGAGGCTCTTCTTAGAGGTATATAAGTGTGGTCCCATCTTACAATAATTCTTGGTACCTTAATAATTTCCTAAGAGTTTGTTCTTTCTACGTATTTAAATGTAGAATTGGGTTCCACAATCGTCAGGGACGATGAATCTTTCCCACATTATAATGAGTAACACTTGAGACAGTGAGGTTATGTCCTTCCAGGCGTCGAATCATAACCCAGAACATAATTAACAACTTCTAACTCGACTGTAAGAAGCAGAAGGTAAATTAGTGAGAAGGAATCATTCGTTTTATCAAGGCTGATGTCATTAAGGACAACTTTTATCACTGTAAAAATAAGTTGAATAAAAACATGAAGTTTATACATCGAGAGAAAACAAGACCCTGTGAGTTTCAGAACACATACATAAATCAACTTAAAACTCAGTCACATTTCATTGTAGACAGAAATTTGTAACCTACAAAGAACATCTATTTATATATATATATATATATATATATATATATATATATATATATATATATATATATATATATATATATATATATATATATATATATATATATATATATATATATATATATATATATATATATATATATATATATATATATTTATTTATTTATTTATTTCATGTAGATCCACAATGAAAACGTGGATAAGATAAATCTTGATAAATATGGGAAACAACGGAGCACCTAGGTGCTCCGTTGCTTTCCCATCTATATATATATATATATATATATATATATATATATATATATATATATATATATATATATATATATATATATATACACACACACATTTATACAGAGGTTTGCGTGTGTATATAAGAGTGAACTCCGCGGTGAAGCTGACCAATACTCACGAGCTTCATGTTGCCGTTGTGAGGATCAGCTGAGGATGCCGCCACCTGCCTGCTACCACATATATATACCCACACACCAGCCCAGGACACCTGGGTGGTGGTGAGGTTGGAGGCCGCCTGGACACCATCCCCTACCGTTGTTTTCATGTGTGCATGTTGTGTAATTTTCTGTGTGAAGACATACGTGACTGTGTGTACGTTTGTTTTGTGTATGTGCATATGGTTGATGTATAGTTGCTTGAACGTTTGAAATATAACACACAACTACTTTGTTTTCTTACCGAACAATATTTTTCTTATGTCTGTTTATCTCTCTGTCTGCTTGACTATAATTGTCTATCAGCATTCTTCGACCCTTGAAATTATGGCTACTTCCGTTCAGAGATCATTGTACTTCAGCGAACATCTTCATTCACCTCCAGGGTCAACACTCCTGCAGTCACCACTTCAGAAACTGTCTTACTTTATCTCACGTTAAGGGCCACCTTACTACAATGACCACCTTACTCTAGTGACCACCTGATCCAGTGTCCACCTTACTACTGTGACCACCTTACTACAATGACCACCTTACTCGAGTGACCACCTGATCCAGTGTCCACCTTACTACAGTGACCACCTTACTACAATGACCAACTTACTCTAATGACCACCTGATCCAGTGTCAACCTTACTACAGTGACCACTTTACTCTAGTGACCACCTGATCCAGTGTCCACCTTACTACAGTGACCACCTTACTACAATGACCACCTTACTCTAGTGACCACCTGATCCAGTGACCACCTTACTACAGTGACCACTTTACTCTAGTGACCACCTGATCCAGTGACCACCTTACTCTAGTGACCACCTTACTACAATGACCACCTGATCCAGTGTCCACCTTACTACAGTGACCACCTTACTACAATGACCAACTTACTCTAATGACCACGTGATCCAGTGTCCACCTTACTACAGTGACCAACTTACTACAGTGACCACCTTACTACAGTGTCCACCTTATTACAGTAACCACCTTACTCTAGTGACCACCTGATCCAGTGTCCACCTTACTACAGTGACCATCTTACTACAATGACCAACTTACTCTAGTGACCACCTGATCCAGTGTCCACCTTACTACAGTGACCACCTTACTACAGTAACCACTTTACTCTAGTGACCACCTGATCCAGTGTCCACCTTACTACAGTGACCACCTTACTACAGTGACAACCTTACTCTGGTGACCACCTGATCCAGTGTCCACCTTACACAGTGACCACACCGCCTCCTCAATGTGACCACCAGTCCAGTGTCACCTTACTACAGTGACCACCTTACTACAGTGATATTGTTATTCTGGTGACCACCTGATCAGTGTCCACCTTACTACAGTGACCACCTTACTACAGTGACAACCTTACTACAGTGTCCACCTTACTACGAGAAGCCACCTTACTCCAGTACACTACAGTGACCACCTTACTACAATAACCCACCTTACTACCAGTATTACTTGCCACTACAGTGACCACCTTACTACAGTGACCACCTTACTCTAGTGACACCCTGATCCAGTGTCCACCTTACTGTCCACCTTACACAGGCATTTAATTATTCTGGTGACCACCTGATCAGTGTCCACCTTACTACAGTGACCACCTTACTACAGTGACAACCTTACTACAGTGTCCACCTTACTACAGTGACCACCTTACCTCCTGATGATGCACTTACTACAGCCCTTACTGCGATGACACTTGCCACTACAGTGACCACTGCCTACAGTACAGTGACCACCTTTCTAGTGACCATCTTACTACAGTGACCACCTTTCTAGTGACCATCTTACTACAGTGACCACCTTAATACTGTGACCACCTTATTACAGTAATCACCTTCTACAGTGATCACCTTACTACAGTAATCACCTTACTCCAGTGATCACCTTACTCCAGTGACCACCTTACTACAGTGACCACCTTACTACAGTGACCACCTTACTACAGTGACCACCTTACTACAGTGTCCACCTTACTACAGTGACCACCTTACTACAGTGACCACCTTACTACAGTGACCACCTTACTACAGTGACCACCTTACTACAGTGACCACCTTACTCCAGGCATGACCTTTCACTAGATAATAACTACAGGCATCTTCAAGTACTGTCCAGGAACGAAGGTTTATTTAAATGAATTATCTAATTATCTGTTTTACAGATTATGTGTTAATTTGTCTTTTCTTTTGAGTATGTGTATTATTTACCAATATTTAATAACCAATTAATTAGACATTCCTTAGGTTAATTTCTTGTAATTATATCCATCTATCTCCATCATTCTCTCCTTTGTCTCTCTACTTACTGTGTATGTTTGCTTGTTTATCTTATTATTCATTTATGTATATTTCTGATTATATTATATCTTATTATCAAAGTTATCCTCTTCCATTAAACGTGGGTCTTGTTCCTTAAGTTAGTAACGACTATCGATCTCAGGTCATCAGTGTGAATTGTTGCTTTCAATGCGCTGCTTCAAGTTGTCAATGTATAATACAATTGTTCATCCAATTATAGGGTAATAAATGCTACTGTTCCTGTGACTGTAGGTAAATGCTTAATCGTATTACCTAACGCCGACGCCTGAACTGGGCTACATGGGAGGTGACACTTGACACAGACTTCCCCATGAACCTGTGACAAGGGTCACTGTAGGTAACTCCGGAGAATAATAAAATGTTAACATAAAGAAGTCACCTTCCTTAAGTCTTGTAATCGAATACTGTATATTAGATTGTTCCATACAATCCCGAACCACACGCACTCACTCACCAACACATGCACAAACACACACACACACGTACGCACACATTTCAACACATACACACACAAATGTTATGTGGAGAATCACTAGAAACATAACACAGTAGGATTGAAGCTCTTTCTTTATTATTGGGTTACTCAGGACACCCAGTATTATACTACCTGAACGTCTGAGTAATAACTACAGGGCTTCGATCATTTTAATTTCACTTGTCTAATTGTTCACCGCTGGTGCATGAATCATGATTTCTCGGTCATTTTTAATGAAACGAAACAAACACAAAACCTTCTTGGATTACCAGTTATTTAAAAAGTAATATTAGGAAAAAACGGAATAGACAAACATAAAATGCAAACATCACATTTATTGTACACTTGTGATATCGATGGATTATGTCCAGAGGTCTGGCATGCTGGAGGATACCCCAAAACTGCGGTCACGAGTTCATTATATACAGGAGGTTCGGTGAGAGACAGAGGTCGAGGAGTATGTCAACCTTCAACCTATTTCTTATCGAAGGTAATGCCTTGACGGCGTTGGTCCTCAGCGATTTCGAGCAACCGTTGGACATGGGGAGGGGCAGGGGGGCCCACTGGCAGCAGGTCGGACGAGGGCTGGAAGCCGTACTCGTCTGCGATGTAGGTGACCTCAGCGATGGTGCCGTCCTCAAGGGGGAACCTGAGGAAGGAATCACGTTGTTTTAAAAGAAATTTTAATTTACCATTATTACCACGAATTAATAACACACATAAAAGATATGGTACCATTTTAACAGTAAGTGTTTCAACCTCTATAATGTAGGACCTACCTGAAGGAGCCCTGGTAGTTGCTCTGGCCCTCGGAACCTGGGGTACCTGTCTTCTGGGTGTAGATTCCGTTGCTGGTTTCAAACTCGTAGCGGAAGTTTCCGTCTCCTTGGTCGTTACGCTCATCCGTCAGGGTCTGAGCGTCTCTGTCAGGGGCGGCGGCGGCCAGGGCGACGAGGCAGACGAAGATTGTCTGTATCAGGAGGAGAAGGAAAACACTGCTGGGTATTGAGGCTCTTCTTAGAGGTATATAAGTGTGGTCCCATCTTACAATAATTCTTGGTATCTTAATGAGTTTCCTAAGAGTTTGTTCTTTATGCGTATTTAAATGTAGAATTGGGTTCCACAATCGTCAGGGACGATGAATCTTTCCCACATTATAATGAGTAACACTTGAGACAGTGAGGTTATGTCCTTCCAGGCGTCGAATCATAACCCAGAACATAATTAACAACTTCTAACTCGACTGTAAGAAGCAGAAGGTAAATTAGTGAGAAGGAATCATTCGTTTTATCAAGGCTGATGTCATTTAGGACAACGTTTATCACTGTAAAAATAAGTTTTATAAAATCAATAAGTTAATACAGTGCCAGAAAACAAGACCCTGTGCGTTTCAGAACACATACTGTACATATATCAACTTAAAACTTCGCCACATCACTTTGTGGATAGAAATTTGGCACCCACAAAGTGGTATCATAATTATTTCGTGGTCTGGATATTTGACGCCGTCCTTAATACCTTGTGGTCGTTTTGGAGAAACCCACAACGCAATATTTTAATGTTTTTTGTAATATTGTTGTGTCCTGAATGCACAGGGTGTGGGATTGGGTTTGTATGTGTGTTCGGGGAGGGGTATGGTCCTTATATAGGTGGGTGGGTGGGTTTTTAGTTAAATATTCGTGTGGCATTTTGTTCAATACTCACAAGCTTCATGTTGTCGTTATGAGGATCTGGTGAAGATGCTGTCTCCGTGCCTGACACTGCTTATATATACCCGCACGCCAGCCCCGGACAAGGTGGCTTCACCCCGAGGCCTGGTCACGACCTGTTGTGGGTGTGTGTGTGTGTGTGTGCACCGGTACTTGTGTATGAGTGTGCATACGTGTATGAGAGCGCTAGTCAGTATAAACGGGGTAATTTTTAACATACCTTACATAAGATTTAATTATCCGATCATATGTCTCTCTGTATATCTCTGAACAGCAAAACTCAAAATATGAGGTCACAACCATTAACCTCAGCTGACCTTCAAATATGTCAATCAATCTATCGTATAAAACCAGAAGATCTTCATTTCTACCCAATATGAGTCTTGGTAAATAAGTACTAACAGCAGGCATAGCAGTTACTAGCGCCCGGCGTTACACTCCCACTGAGCAGTGAAATACTTACAGGACCCCGTAAGTCTAACGTCCACCCGTCTTCATTACACCTTCCAGTGAAACGACGGAAACTACGTCTGACGAATGGTCGCCAGCCATCAGCTTCCAGGGACTTATATTTTTTGGTATAAACACCAGAGTCAGGAAATACTAGTAAACTATCACGCCATCGTCTGGCAGAGGCTGTATACGAGGTTAACATATACAATTAATACATCCCATAGAGGTTATTATCGCAAACCCTTGATAACGCATCACCATATATCAAAAAATGTTTAGTACATTTGTTTTGCTTTATATATTATTATAAAACACTGGGTATGGTTTCAAGTCATATAATCTATCATCATCTCTCCAAGGCCGCGTGACTCTCGGGGGTGAACACAGGGCTCCACTCACGTAATGTTGTTTTCCAAGGTTATCATCGTCAACATCATCAGCCGCTTCACAGAAATTTGGTTTCCATGTTCTCTCTCTCTCTCTCTCTCTCTCTCTCTCTCTCTCTCTCTCTCTCTCTCTCTCTCACACATCATCTTTATACATTTTTTTTAAAGTAATTCCTTAGTACATAGAGTTTTAATTTTATAACTGAATCGACCTTATATTTTATTTTTCTAACTAATTTTCCTATATTACGTTCTATTTGAAAATCGATGCTTCCTAACAGAGATGATTTTATTTCTTAATTTATCTCTACCATTCTTTTAACTCGCTATATTATTAGTTTTGTTTTTTTCATGGGTAAAACTTTTATTTCTCTAAATACACCGTAAGAGCAGAAAAGTGCAAGATTATCATACACTCAGAGAGAACAATTCTTAATGATGTAGGATCGTCACTCAAGATAATTGTTAAAAAAAATCAAAAGAGATAACCTAACCGCCCATGTCAACTCTTTTATATATGTTGGTTCTTATTTATTTTACTAATAATGTATCCGCTTATCGTGGCTATATTAATGCATTAAATACTGTAAGAGATAGAATTATTATTTATTGGCAAAAAACAAGATTGTAACTTTATGTTCCTTAGATAGTTATTATAACTCACTGCTGTGTCTCTCATACAAACATGAAGAGTCGACACATTATTTCAGAACTGTGTCAATATATCACTTGTGCAGCGTAACGCGTTACCTCTGAGTCTTGTGGCCTAATTAAGAAACTTCAGGCCCCAATTTCTATGTCAGTTTTGAAGTGAATAATCATATTGAGTTTACGGTGCCCACGAGTTTATTAGATCATGATGTGTGTTAGGAAATGTGCCTACAAGTGGTATTTGAGTAAAGTTGAAACCGATTACTGTGTCAGTTGTTCAGAGACTCAAGTTTTTGGTTCCAGACAACTTGTGATAATCTCCAAAATTTTGCTGTTCAGGAATTGGTATATAGTGATACTCAGCCTGCCTCAACCCCACCTGCACACATAAGCTGGAACATGAACGAAAAAGCTTTCACTTGTCTCAGTTCTTCCATGATCCTTCTTATTATCATGTAACGTCATCACTTTGCACCACCACTTTATAAAGTCATTAGCTGCGGCTGCTTCAAACACTCAACTTTGCTTGTAAGATCCCCAACGCGTCTACTTCCAGTGTTTGGGATATTTTACATATTCTACATGTTTCCGATCGTAACCTAATTTGAATACTGTACCTTAATCAGTTAAAAATTTGGGGAGTTATATGGTGAAATGTCACAGTACTTTTCTTGTGTTCAGTTGCTACGTAATAATACTTACGTACCCAAGGCCGAATAATACATATACACATCATGATGTTAACAAGTATACTGGATAAATAGAGACATAATGCAAACATTACGTTTATTGTACACTTGTCTGCGGTCACGAGTTCACAGGAAGGTCGGTGAGGGAGAGAGAGAGAGGTTGAGGAGTAATTCAACTTTTAACTTATTTCCTCTCGAAGGTGATGCCCTGAGCTCGCTGTTCCGCAGCGATTTGGAGCAGGCGTATGACTCGGGAGGGGCAGGGAGGGCCACGGGCAGCAGGTCGGACGAGGGCTGGTAGTCATATTCGTCCGCTATGTAGCTGACCTCAGCGATGGTGCCGTCCTCAAGGGTGAAACCTGAAGAAGGCGTCACGTTTTTTTAGAAGATACTTTCTCTTAACATTATTACAGTGAATTAATAATACACATAAAATATATGGTACCATTTTAACAGTAAGTGTTTCAGCTTCCATAATGTAGGACCTACCTGAAGGAGCCCTGCAGGTTGCTCTGGCCCTCGGAGCCTGCGGTACCTGTCTTCTGGGTGTAGATTCCGTTACTGGTTTCAAATTCGTAGTGGAAGTTTCCGTCTCCTTGGTCGCTTCGCTCGTCCGTCAGAACTACAGCATCTACGTCGCGAGTTTTACGCTGAGGAAGGCCGAGGGCCAAGGAGGCGAGGCAGGCGAGAAATACCTGTAGGAGGAACACGGGGGAGTAAGTCCTGTGACACACTTTCTTGTTGTTGATTTTGTTTCTCCGTTAATTGGGATATAGCTAAAGTGCAACGAGTTTTGTTTTGAATCTAAAGAGTGAAGAATCTCTCTCTCTTTCTCTCTCTCTCCCCCTCCTTCCCTCCCTCCTCCTTCCCCCCTTTCCTCCCCCTCTCTACCTGTTTCCGTCCCTTTCTCCTTCCCTTTCAATCTCCCACTCTCTCTCTCTCTCTGTTTCCTTTCCTCTCTCCCTCCTCCCCTCTCTCATCAGAATTCTTCACCACTCGCAGTGTGTGTCAATTTGTATGCTTTTGTGGATGTGTGTGAAGGTTCCTCTGTACATGTTACAGTTCTTCTTGGGTTATAATTTTTATTTACATATTTTTAGGTTAGGTTAGGTTAGGTTAGGTTCGGTTCGGTTCGGTTCGGTTAGGTTCGGTTCGGTTAGGTTAGCATAGGTTAGGTTCAGTTCGGTTAGGTTAGGTTAGGTTAGATTAGGTTAGATTAGATTAGATTAGGTTCGGTTAGGTTAGTTTAGCTTAGGTTAGGTTAGGTTAGGTTAAGAATATACACTGTATCCGAGGTGAACACACTACAGGTTGAGGAGTTGTCTTATGTGCCTAGAATGCAAAGGGACTTCAGACGGCCTGGGGTACATTTGGGGAAATTCTGCCCGTCAAAGTATTCACCAGAAATATGTATAATTTTCTTTTTTATGTAATCTATACTAAAAAAAAACGCATAGATTTTTTTTTTTTTTTACTCATATAGTTAGATTCTCAGTCAGATTCTTCGTTCCTTTCTTACGATATTTACACTATGTACAGGAAGGAACATTTGGGACGTTAAATAATCGGAAAATCGTGAATGTTTAAAGAATTGTTGTGTTTGTAGTGAGAGATATATTACAGTATTTTTTTTTTTAATATTCTTTCTTTAAAGGATATTCAGTCTCCCTTTCTACGCTGTTATTTCCTCATAATCAACTTCCCTCACAATCAACTTCCCTCACAATCAACTTCCCTCACAATCAACTTCCCTCACAATCAACTTCCCTCACAATTAACTTCCCTCACAATCAACTTTCCTCACAATCAACTTCCCTCACAATCAACTTCCCTCAACTTCCCTCACAATTAACCCTCACAATCAACGTCCTCACAATCAATCAACTTCCCTCACAATTAACTTCCCTCACAATCAACTTTCCTCACAATCAACTTCTCACACAATCAACTTCCTCACAATCAACTTCCCTCACAATCAACTTCCCTCACAATCAACTTCCTCCTCACAATCAACTTCCTCGCTCACAATCAACCCTCACAATCAACTTCCCTCACAATCAAATCAACGTCCTCACAATCAACGTCCCTCACAATCAACGTCCCTCTCATCAAGACTTCCCCTCACAATCAACTTTCCTCACAATCAACTTCCCTCACAATCAACTTCCCTCACAATCAACGCTTCCTCACAATCAACGTCCTCACAATCAACGTCCTCACAATCAACGTCCCTCACAATCAACTTCCTCAACTTCCCTCACAATCAACTTTCCTCACAATACTTCCTCACAATCAACTTCCTCACTCAACTTCCCTCACAATCAACTTCCCTCACAATCAACTTCCCTCACAATCAACTTTCCTCACAATCAACTTCCCTCACAATCAACTTCCTTCACAATCAACTTCCCTCACAATCAACTTCCCTCACAATTAACTTCCCTCACAATCAACTTTCCTCACAATTAACTTCCCTCACAATCAACTTCCCTCACAATCAACTTCCCTCACAATCAACTTCCCTCACAATTAACTTCCCTCACAATCAACTTCCCTCACAATCAACTTGTAGTGATGGGTTGTCAGACCACAGCTTACATCTCAGAAACAGTCCAGACTTGACCCGACATTAGGGGGGTCAAGTGTAAGGGTAACACCTCGCGGCTGCCCAAGGGTTATAAATCAACTAGCTCCCCTTCCCATGTCACAAGGCCCCAACAAACATGTAAGAAGGCACCTGCCCACTCTCTCCCAATATACACAATAACCTACATCGCAGAAGAAGTCCAGACCTGACCTCACATTAGCCAGGTCAAATGTAACCCTCGCAACCCAAGTCAAGGGGCCACAAATCAACCAGAGCCTCTCATGTCACACGGCCCCACCAACGATGTTAACAGACAAGCATTCATCTGAAGATTTCTCCAGAATATACAACAACTTATAGTCTCTGAAAAAGTCCAGACCTGACCCTACATTAGCGAGGGCAAATGTAAGGAGACCCTTCGCCGCCCCCCCGATCAGCTCAACCTGACGTCTCCCAATATATAGGACTTCGTAACCCTCCCTCGAGAGAGAGCGAGAGAGTGTGTCCTGTAACCAGGAAGGGCCAGCTACTACGTCCCCAGTCCCGCTCGAGACGAGTCAGAGAGGACCCGAGGCGGTCGCCTCCGGTCAGGAGAGAGACTTCCCTCCGGTGCCCAGCTAAGCAGTCTCCCATAGAGACAACCCAGGACCACCTGCTAGGCCTTCCCCAGGTCACGTGAGTTTTTGTCAGAGCTTCCATGGGATGAGTTACTTACGTGGGAAGTGTATTCATTTCATGTTCGTGTCCGAGAATCAGAGTGTTTAGTAACGTAATATGATGTCCTAGTAACGTAAATATAATGTCCTAGTAACTTCAATAGAAGGTGTTATTAATGTGTCCATATCATGTTCGTGATTAATAAACAGTTGTAACGAAGCGGTGTTTGAGAAGTCGTCCTTAAGAACGTAATAGATGTGTGTTGACGTATAAGATAAGTGTAAGCAGTTCAAATAACTATCACGGCCACGCTACCAAAGTCTTCCTCTCTTTACATTTCTCTTACTATCAATATTCTACCTATATGTAATCTTCTCCTTGTGAGATTTGCTTCATTATAAACTTAACTCACAATCAACTTTCCTCACAATCAACTTCCCTCACAATCAACTTCCCTCACAAACAACTTCCCTCACAATTAACTTCCCTCACAATCAACTCTCCTCACAATCAACTTCCCTCACAATCAACTTCCCTCACAATCAAATTCCCTCACAATTAACTTCCCTCACAATCAACTTTCCTCACAATCAACTTCTGTCACAATTAACTTCCCTTATAATCAACTTCCCTCACAATCAACTTCCCTCACAATCAACTTCCCTCACAATCAACATTCCTCACAATCAACTTCCCTCAGACTCGAGAGTTTATTATTCTTTAATGTTATATGAACATTCATTATTTTTAAGGTTAGCTTAGGTTGGATTGGGTTAGGGTGTAGACGCTATTGAACCTATATTTGTTGTCTATTGATTGTTCTCTAAGCAAATAATTACGCAACTACCAAGAGATTTAATGTGTTTTTTTTAATAGAAGAAAAATAGGGGTGATGGGTAGTGGTAGAAGTATTAATGGGTGTAACAGAGGGTAAAGTATGGACTGGGATAAATATTATGAGCTGCGTCCCAGGAGAGTTACACAGTTTGGGAGGACAGCTCAAGACTGCTGAGAAACACTGGTTATCTGTAGTCGACCGCCCGAACACATCTGGACGACGCCTTTATTGAATTATTGGTTTGTTAACAATACCTAATTGTCTTACCTGTAAGAACCAATTATAAACATTTCCTGGTGAAATATTAAATATTTGCTGAGATGATTCCGTTCAGCCAAGTGGTTTACCTGTAAGGTGATATTATTTAGAGGTGTCATCTTTTGTTTCAGCACTTCCGGTTTTATATCATTAGACATTATAGCAACTCCTTTGTCTGTTGTTTTCTTATTAGACAGATATAACTAAGACGTGCTCTATTACTGATGTGTAATGTGTTTCACAGATTTAAAAGAATCTTCAAGATTGCCAAAGGGTAAACAGAGACATAATGCAAAGTTTACATTTATTGTACGCCTGTGATATCGTTGGATTGTGTCCAGAGGTCTGGCATGCTTGCTGGAGGATACCCCAAAACTGCGGTCACGAGTTCACTATATACAGAAAGGTCGATGAAGGACAGAGGTCGAGGAATAGGTCTACATTCAACCTATTTCTTATCGAAGGTGATGCCTTGAGCTCGTTGTTCCGCAGCGATTTCGAGCAACCGTTGGACATGGGGAGGGGCAGGGGGGGGCACTGGCAGCAGATCGGACGAGGGCTGGTAGCCGTACTCGTCTGCGATGTAGGTGACCTCAGCGATGGTGCCGTCCTCAAGGGTGAACCTGAGGAAGGAGTCACGTTGTTTTAGAAGAAATTTTAATTTACCATTATTACCACGAATTAATAACACATAAAATATATGGTACAATTTTAACCGTAAGTGTTTCAGCTTCCATAATGTAGGACCTACCTGAAGGAGCCCTGGTGGTTGCTCTGGCCCTCGGAGCCTGGGGTACCTGTCTTCTGGGTGTAGATTCCGTTGCTGGTTTCAAACTCGTAGCGGAAGTTTCCGTCTCCTTGGTCGCTACGCTCATCCGTCAGGGTCTGAGCGTCTCTGTCAGGGGCGGCGGCGGCCAGGGCGACGAGGCAGACGAAGAGTGTCTGTATCAGGAGGAGAAGGAAAACGGATGGGTATTGTGGCTCTTCCTGAAAAGTCACGTAAGTGTGGCCTCCTCTAACACTCTTTCTTTATACATCTGTGAATTTGCCAAAAGCTGTTTTTATTTTAAATTGATGTACTGTATCCGTCTTCTTAATATGTATTTGTTTGATACAGTAGCTATTATTGCTGCCTAACGCAATAAACCTTTGTTATATTCCAGTGTGGTGACGCGTGAGTGAGCTTATAATCCTCAAAGTGTGGCAGTTTAATTTACACTCATATCAATGATTTAGCTTATTGACTGCTTAAACAGGAGGTCTAATATCTACAATTCTAATAAGCAGGTATATTTATGTTCATACGGTAATAATTAGATCCAAAAAAATTATCGTTTCTGGAGAGCTGCAGAGCCTCCTCTCGGACAATCTTCACCTCACTGAAATCCAGTTGTATCAACACATGAAGTAGACGCAGTTGTGGTAAACAGTCTACTGCATGTAACCTGTTTGTGTGTGTGTGTGTGAAACTGGCCAGTACTCACGAGCTTCATGTTGTCGTTGTGAGGATCAGCTGAGGATGCCGCTACCTGCCTGGGACCAGCTATATATACCCGCACACCGGCCCGGGATACCTAGGTGGGTAGGGGGGAGGGGAGGGTAAACAAGCACAGAGAGTGGAACACTAGGTGGAAGGGGTAATGGGAAGGAAGGAAGGTCCCCCACTCCCTCTCCACACTGGACGAAGGTCACATTTAAGTAATCCTGTGGTCGTCTCCAGCTTACTAGTTATACAGTAGCACTTACTTCTGGTCGTTATGGCTACAATATTTCCTTGAATCACCCAAAACCTCTAATGATAATTCTAGTAACTTTTCTAATATGTCTTCAACACATCCTAAAGCATCCCTTGAACACCAAATTTACAATAAGGAAGAACAAAATATAGTTATTACATATTTATTAATATTTGTATATTCATATGTAGGATCTAAGGTTTTATTAAATTTAGTGTTTTTTTTTACACCTTTATAAATACAGTGAAGTAAAGGTTAACAATTGTTAACTCAATGGTTTGATGTTCAATGTATTTATTTTCTCAAGGCACTTAATGTACTGAGTGATGTATTTATTTTTGTATTGGTCAAATAGTGTATTTTTCATGATTGTATATTTCATTTTACGTTTTAGGTCTGATGACGACAAGAGATACTTGACGAGACGCTACCGAATAAATGTTGTTTATCCGTACATTGGTGATGTTGTCCATCCTTCGTATACTCTTACCCCGAGGAGAGTCAATTGCATCAGTTATACAGTACATGTATAGTTTTGAAGATCATAAGACCATTTCTCTCACAATAACGTCATCTAGTGTAATTATTACCAATATTATATTCTGTTTCCTAGTACCAATTTTGATTTGTCAAACATTTTATAAATATTACTGAAAATATGTATTAATAAAATTCGTAAAATATGTGCGTCTTTTAACTAATATAATTATGTCAACATATTGTTAGCTTAACTTAGCTTGGCTTAGCTTAGAATAGGTTAGATTACGTTACGTTAGCCTCGGTTAGTTTAGGTTAAATTAGATTAGGATAGTTTATGTTAGGTCAGGTTACTAAACTGCACCCAGGGTAAACACACTACAGGCGGGAGGAGTAGCCCAGAAACTACAGGGGCCTCTGATGGCCTGCGGCTTATTTTTCTGCACGATTTATATTCTCTTCTTATCCACCCGATCTGTAGGATGCACAGAGATGGACATTTTGGCAATATTACGAATCTCGCGAGAACCCGGGCATATATTCTTGTGTCTTCAAATTCATTTTACTCAAGGTTTTATAATAGAAAAAACAAATAAGGTTTACAGGCAGGAGTTTATTTCTCCATTATATAATTTATATTAAGTCACTTTACACATCGGCCTTATTAAGCCTCTGTCACTTAAGTCTTTCTCAAAAAAGTAAATTGTGTTGATGCTGAAGCTGGACACAAAATTATTATTCCATAACTACAGAAAGATTTAATGGAAATTTTTAGAATAATGAAATTAAAGATACAGTGACCATGTGGTTAGGGGTGATGGGTAGTGGTAGAAGTATTAATGGGTGTAACAGAGGGTAAAGTATGGACTGGGATAGAGGAATAATATTAAGAGCTGCGTCCCAGGAGAGTTACACAGTTTGGGAGGACAGCTCAAGACTGCTGGGACACACTGGTTATCTGTAGTCGACCGCCCGAACACATCTGGATGACGCCTTTAATGAATTATTGGTTTGTTAACAATACCTAATTGTCTTACCTGTAAGAACCAATTATAAACATTTCTTGGTGAAATATTAAATATTTGCTGAGGTCATTCCGTTCAACCAAGTGGTTTACCTGTAAGTTAATATTATTTAGATGTGTCATCTTTTGTTTCAGCACTTCCGGTTTTATATCATTAGACATTATAGCAACTCCTTTGTCTGTTGTTTTCTTATTAGACAGATATAACTAAGACGTGCTCTATTACTGATGTGTAATGTATTTCACAGATTTAAAAGAATCTTTAAGATTGCCAAAGGGTAAACAGAGACATAATGCAAAGTTTACATTTATTGTACGCTTGTGATATCGTTGGATTGTGTCCAGAGGTCTGGCATGCTTGCTGGAGGATACCCCAAAACTGCGGTCACGAGTTCACTATATACAGAAAGGTCGATGAAGGACAGAGGTCGAGGAATAGGTCTACATTCAACCTATTTCTTATCGAAGGTGATGCCTTGAGCTCGTTGTTCCGCAGCGATTTCGAGCAACCGTTGGACATGGGGAGGGGCAGGGGGGGGCACTGGCAGCAGATCGGACGAGGGCTGGTAGCCGTACTCGTCTGCGATGTAGGTGACCTCAGCGATGGTGCCGTCCTCAAGGGTGAACCTGAGAAAGGAATCACGTTGTTTTAGAAGAAATTTTAATTTACCATTATTACCACGAATTAATAACACACATAAAATATATGGTACAATTTTAACAGTAAGTGTTTCAGCTTCCATAATGTAGGACCTACCTGAAGGAGCCCTGGTGGTTGCTCTGGCCCTCGGAGCCTGGGGTACCTGTCTTCTGGGTGTAGATTCCGTTGCTGGTTTCAAACTCGTAGCGGAAGTTTCCGTCTCCTTGGTCGCTACGCTCATCCGTCAGGGTCTGAGCGTCTCTGTCAGGGGCGGCGGCGGCCAGGGCGACGAGGCAGACGAAGAGTGTCTGTATCAGGAGGAGAAGGAAAACGGATGGGTATTGTGGCTCTTCCTGAAAAGTCACGTAAGTGTGGCCTCCTCTAACACTCTTTCTTTATACCTCTGTGAATTTGCCAAAAGCTGTTTTTATTTTAAATTGATGTACTGTATCCGTCTTCTTAATATGTATTTGTTTGATACAGTAGCTATTATTGCTGCCTTACGCAATAAACCTTTGTTATATTCCAGTGTGGTAACGCGTGAGTGAGCTTATAATCCTAAAAGTGTGGCAGTTTAATTTACACTCATATCAATGATTTAGCTTATTGACTGCTTAAACAGGAGGTCTAATATCTACAATTCTAATAAGCAGGTATATTTATGTTCCTACGGTAATAATTAGATCCAAAAAAATTATCGTTTCTGGAGAGCTGCAGAGCCTCCTCTCGGACAATCTTCACCTCACTGAAATCCAGTTGTATCAACACATGAAGTAGACGCAGTTGTGGTAAACAGTCTACTGCATGTAACCTGTTTGTGTGTGTGTGTGTGTGTGTGTGAAACTGGCCAGTACTCACGAGCTTCATGTTGTCGTTGTGAGGATCAGCTGAGGATGCCGCTACCTGCCTGGGACCAGCTATATATACCCGCACACCGGCCCGGGATACCTAGGTGGTGAGGGGGGAGGGAAAGCAAGCACAGAGAGTGGAACACTAGGTGGAAGGGGTAATGGGAAGGAAGGAAGGTCCCCCACTTCCTCTCCACACTGGACGAAGGTCACATTTAAGTAAAAATGTGGTCGTCTCCAGCTTACTAGTTATACAGTAGCACTTACTTCTGGTCGTTATGGCTACAATATTTCCTTGAATCACCCAAAACCTCTAATGATTATGCTAGTAACTTTTCTAATATGTCTTCAACACATCCTAAAGCATCCCTTGAACACCAAATTTACAATAAGGAAGAACAAAATATAGTTATTACATATTTATTAATACTTGTATATTCATATGTAGGATCTAAGGTTTTATTAAATTTAGTGTTTTTTTTTTTACACCTTTATAGATACAGTGAAGTAAAGGTTAACAATTGTTAACTCAATGGTTTGATGTTCAATGTATTTATTTTCTCAAGGCACTTAATGTACTGAGTGACGTATGTATTTTTGTATTGGTCAAATAGTGTATTTTTCATGATTGTATATTTCATTTTACGTTTTAGGTCTGATGACGACAAGAGATACTTGACGAGACGCTACCGAATAAATGTTGTTTATCCGTACATTGGTGATGTTGTCCATCCTTCGTATACGCTTACCCCAAGGAGAGTCAATTGCATCAGTTATACAGTACATGTATAGTTTTGAAGACCATAAGACCATTTCTCTCACAATAACGTCATCTAGTGTAATTATTACCAATATTATATTCTGTTTCCTAGTACCAATTTTGATTTGTCAAACATTTTATAAATATTACTGAAAATATGTATTAATAAAATTCGTAAAATATGTGCGTCTTTTAACTAATATAATTGTCAACATATTGTTAGCTTAACTTAGCTTGGCTTAGCTTAGAATAGGTTAGATTACGTTACGTTAGCCTCGGTTAGTTTAGGTTAAATTAGATTAGGATAGTTTATGTTAGGTCAGGTTACTAAACTGCACCCAGGGTAAACACACTACAGGCGGGAGGAGTAGCCCAGAAACTACAGGGGCCTCTGATGGCCTGCGGCTTATTTTTCTGCACGATTTATATTCTCTTCTTATCCACCCGATCTGTAGGATGCACAGAGATGGACATTTTGGCAATATTACGAATCTCGCGAGAACCCGGGCATATATTCTTGTGTCTTCAAATTCATTTTACTCAAGGTTTTATAATAGAAAAAACAAATAAGGTTTACAGGCAGGAGTTTATTTCTCCATTATATAATTTATATTAAGTCACTTTACACATCGGCCTTATTAAGCCTCTGTCACTTAAGTCTTTCTCAAAAAAGTAAATTGTGTTGATGCTGAAGCTGGACACAAAATTATTATTCCATAACTACAGAAAGATTTAATGGAAATTTTTAGAATAATGAAATTAAAGATACAGTGACCATGTGGTTAGGGGTGATGGGTAGTGGTAGAAGTATTAATGGGTGTAACAGAGGGTAAAGTATGGACTGGGATAGAGGAATAATATTAAGAGCTGCGTCCCAGGAGAGTTACACAGTTTGGGAGGACAGCTCAAGACTGCTGGGACACACTGGTTATCTGTAGTCCACCGCCCGAACACATCTGGATGACGCCTTTAATGAATTATTGGTTTGTTAACAATACCTAATTGTCTTACCTGTAAGAAACAATTATAAACATTTCTTGGTGAAATATTAAATATTTGCTGAGGTCATTCCGTTCAACCAAGTGGTTTACCTGTAAGTTGATATTATTTAGAGGTGTCATCTTTTGTTTCAGCACTTCCGGTTTTATATCATTAGACATTATAGCAACTCCTTTGTCTGTTGTTTTCTTATTAGACAGATATAACTAAGACGTGCTCTATTACTGATGTGTAATGTGTTTCACAGATTTAAAAGAATCTTTAAGATTGCCAAAGGGTAAACAGAGACATAATGCAAAGTTTACATTTATTGTACGCTTGTGATATCGTTGGATTGTGTCCAGAGGTCTGGCATGCTTGCTGGAGGATACCCCAAAACTGCGGTCACGAGTTCACTATATACAGAAAGGTCGATGAAGGACAGAGGTCGAGGAATAGGTCTACATTCAACCTATTTCTTATCGAAGGTGATGCCTTGAGCTCGTTGTTCCGCAGCGATTTCGAGCAACCGTTGGACATGGGGAGGGGCAGGGGGGCCCACTGGCAGCAGGTCGGACGAGGGCTGGAAGCCGTTTTCGTCTGCGATGTAGGTGACCTCAGCGATGGTGCCGTCCTCAAGGGTGAACCTGAGGAAGGAGTCACGTTGTTTTAGAAGAAATTTTAATTTACCATTATTACCACGAATTAATAACACACATAAAAGATATGGTACATTCTAACAGTAAGTGTTTCAGCTTCCATAATGTAGGACCTACCTGAAGGAGCCCTGGTAGTTGCTCTGGCCCTCGGAACCTGGGGTACCTGTCTTCTGGGTGTAGATTCCGTTGCTGGTTTCAAACTCGTAGCGGAAGTTTCCGTCTCCTTGGTCGCTACGCTCATCCGTCAGGGTCTGAGCGTCTCTGTCAGGGGCGGCGGCGGCCAGGGCGACGAGGCAGACGAAGAGTGTCTGTATCAGGAGGAGAAGGAAAACGGATGGGTATTGTGGCTCTTCCTGAAAAGTCACGTAAGTGTGGCCTCCTCTAACACTCTTTCTTTATACCTCTGTGAATTTGCCAAAAGCTGTTTTTATTTTAAATTGATGTACTGTATCCGTCTTCTTAATATGTATTTGTTTGATACAGTAGCTATTATTGCTGCCTTACGCAATAAACCTTTGTTATATTCCAGTGTGGTAACGCGTGAGTGAGCTTATAATCCTAAAAGTGTGGCAGTTTAATTTACACTCATATCAATGATTTAGCTTATTGACTGCTTAAACAGGAGGTCTAATATCTACAATTCTAATAAGCAGGTATATTTATGTTCCTACGGTAATGATTAGATACCAAAAAAATTATCGTTTCTGGAGAGCTGCAGAGCCTCCTCTCGGACAATCTTCACCTCACTGAAATCCAGTTGTATCAACACATGAAGTAGACGCAGTTGTGGTAAACAGTCTACTGCATGTAACCTGTGTGTGTGTGTGTGTGTGTGAAACTGGCCAGTACTCACGAGCTTCATGTTGTCGTTGTGAGGATCAGCTGAGGATGCCGCTACCTGCCTGGGACCAGCTATATATACCCGCACACCGGCCCGGGATACCTAGGTGGTGAGGGGGTAGGAGAGGGTAAGCAAGCACAGAGAGTGGAACACTAGGTGGAAGGGGTAATGGGAAGGAAGGAAGGTCCCCCACTCCCTCTCCACACTGGACGAAGGTCACATTTAAGTAATCCTGTGGTCGTCTCCAGCTTACTAGTTATACAGTAGCACTTACTTCTGGTCGTTATGGCTACAATATTTCCTTGAATCACCCAAAACCTCTAATGATTATTCTAGTAACTTTTCTAATATGTCTTCAACACATCCTAAAGCATCCCTTGAACACCAAATTTACAATAAGGAAGAACAAAATATAGTTATCACATATTTATTAATATTTGTATATTCATATGTAGGATCTAAGGTTTTGTTAATTTTAGTGTTTTTTTTTTACACCTTTATAGATAAAGTGAAGTAAAGGTTAACAATTGTTAACTCAATGGTTTGATGTGCAATGTATTTATTTTCTCAAGGCACTTAATGTACTGAGTGATGTATTTATTTTTGTATTGGTCAAATAGTGTATTTTTCATGATTGTATATTGCATTTTACGTTTTAGGTCTGATGACGACAACAGATATTTGACGAGACGTTACCGAATAAATGTTGTTTATCCGTACATTGGTGATGTTGTCCATCCTTCGTATACGCTTACCCCGAGGAGAGTCAATTGCATCAGTTATACAGTACATGTATAGTTTTGAAGACCATTAGACCATTTCTCTCACAATATCGTCATCTACTGTAATTATTACCAATATTATATTCTGTTTCCTAGTACCAATTTTGATTTGTCAAACATTTTATAAATATTACTGAAAATATGTATTAATAAAATTCGTAAAATATGTGCGTCTTTTAACCAATATAATTATGTCAACATATTGTTAGCTTAACTTAGCTTAGCTTAGAATAAGTTAGATTACGTTACGTTAGCCTCGGTTAGTTTAGGTTAAATTAGATTAGGATAGTTTATGTTAGGTCAGGTTACTAAACTGCACCCAGGGTAAACACACTACAGGCGGGAGGAGTAGCCCAGAAACTACAGGGGCCTCTGATGGCCTGCGGCTTATTTTTCTGCACGATTTATATTCTCTTCTTATCCACCCGATCTGTAGGATGCACAGAGATGGACATTTTGGCAATATTACGAATCTCGCGAGAGCCCGGGCATATATTCTTGTGTCTTCAAATTCATTTTACTCAAGGTTTTATAATAGAAAAAACAAATTAGGTTTACAGGCAGGATTTTATTTCTCCTTAATATAATTTACATTAAGTCACTTTACACATCGGCCTTATTAAGCCTCTGTCACTTAAGTCTTTCTCAAAAAAGTAAATTGTGTTGATGCTGAAGCTGGACACAAAATTATTATTCCATAACTACAGAAAGATTTAATGGAAATTTTTAGAATAATGAAATTAACGATACAGTGACCATGTGGTTAGGGGTGATGGGTAGTGGTAGAAGTATTAATGGGTGTAACAGAGGGTAAAGTATGGACTGGGATAGAGGAATAATATTAAGAGCTGCGTCCCAGGAGAGTTACACAGTTTGGGAGGACAGCTCAAGACTGCTGGGACACACTGGTTATCTGTAGTCGACCGCCCGAACACATCTGGATGACGCCTTTAATGAATTATTGGTGTGTTAACAATACCTAATTGTCTTACCTGTAAGAACCAATTATAGACATTTCTTGGTGAAATATTAAATATTTGCTGAGGTCATTCCGTTCAACCAAGTTGTTTACCTGTAAGGTAATATTATTTAGAGGTGTCATCTTTTGTTTCAGCACTTCCGGTTTTATATCATTAGACATTATAGCAACTCCTTTGTCTGTTGTTTTCTTATTAGACAAATATAACTAAGACGTGCCCTATTACTGATGTGTAATGTGTTTCACAGATTTAAAAGAATCTTTAAGATTGCCAAAGGGTAAACAGAGACATAATGCAAAGTTTACATTTATTGTACGCCTGTGATATCGTTGGATTGTGTCCAGAGGTCTGGCATGCTTGCTGGAGGATACCCCAAAACTGCGGTCACGAGTTCACTATATACAGAAAGGTCGATGAAGGACAGAGGTCGAGGAATAGGTCTACATTCAACCTATTTCTTATCGAAGGTGATGCCTTGAGCTCGTTGTTCCGCAGCGATTTCGAGCAACCGTTGGACATGGGGAGGGGCAGGTGGGCCCACTGGCAGCAGGTCGGACGAGGGCTGGAAGCCGTTTTCGTCTGCGATGTAGGTGACCTCAGCAATGGTGCCGTCCTCAAGGGTGAACCTGAGGAAGGAGTCACGTTGTTTTAGAAGAAATTTTAATTTACCATTATTACCACGAATTAATAACACACATAAAAGATATGGTACATTCTAACAGTAAGTGTTTCAGCTTCCATAATGTAGGACCTACCTGAAGGAGCCCTGGTAGTTGCTCTGGCCCTCGGAACCTGGGGTACCTGTCTTCTGGGTGTAGATTCCGTTGCTGGTTTCAAACTCGTAGCGGAAGTTTCCGTCTCCTTGGTCGCTACGCTCATCCGTCAGGGTCTGAGCGTCTCTGTCAGGGGCGGCGGCGGCCAGGGCGACGAGGCAGACGAAGAGTGTCTGTATCAGGAGGAGAAGGAAAACGGATGGGTATTGTGGCTCTTCCTGAAAAGTCACGTAAGTGTGGCCTCCTCTAACACTCTTTCTTTATACCTCTGTGAATTTGCCAAAAGCTGTTTTTATTTTAAATTGATGTACTGTATCCGTCTTCTTAATATGTATTTGTTTGATACAGTAGCTATTATTGCTGCCTTACGCAATAAACCTTTGTTATATTCCAGTGTGGTAACGCGTGAGTGAGCTTATAATCCTCAAAGTGTGGCAGTTTAATTTACACTCATATCAATGATTTAGCTTATTGACTGCTTAAACAGGAGGTCTAATATCTACAATTCTAATAAGCAGGTATATTTATGTTCCTACGGTAATAATTAGATACAAAAAAATTATCGTTTCTGGAGAGCTGCAGAGCCTCCTCTCGGACAATCTTCACCTCACTGAAATCCAGTTGTATCAACACATGAAGTAGACGCAGTTGTGGTAAACAGTCTACTGCATGTAACCTGTTTGTGTGTGTGTGTGTGTGTGTGAAACTGGCCAGTACTCACGAGCTTCATGTTGTCGTTGTGAGGATCAGCTGAGGATGCCGCTACCTGCCTGGGACCAGCTATTTATACCCGCACACCGGCCCGGGATACCTAGGTGGGTTGGGGGGAGGGGAGGGTAAGCAAGCACAGAGAGTGGAACACTAGGTGGAAGGGGTAATGGGAAGGGAGGAAGGTCCCCCACTCCCTCTCCACACTTGACGAAGGTCACATTTAAGTAATCCTGTGGTCGTCTCCAGCTTACTAGTTATACAGTAGCACTTACTTCTGGTCGTTATGGCTACAATATCTCCTTGAATCACCCAAAACCTCTAATGATTATTCTAGTAACTTTTCTACTACGCCATAATATTGTGTCTTTGGTCCCATCTAGTAGTTCTACCCACAACGACTACTAAATTTGTCTAACTCTAAATCTATTCCTATATCAAACATGATTTTTCATATACTGTAAATACATTTTGATACATTTGTTTAATATATACCGGTTATATTAATGTCATTGTCCACTTTCCTAATGTCATTTATTATTATTGAAACACTTTTTTTTTAACTTCTTTACAGTATACTTCAGTCATTATCATTACGCATACATGCGGTTGGATTATCACGTATCAACTTCTGTTAATTCACTTATCAAATATTTCACAATGCTTATTCCCATTTACTCAATCGTTATCATGATAATTATTTCTATCATACTTTTAACATATTTCATCTTAAAAGCCGTATATCAAACTAGATTCATGACAATTCTACTGTTCTCTAAAATAATAATGCTTTTCTTAAACTACTTTAGAGATTTTTACATTACTTGTCAATTTATCGAAAGAGAGAGAGAGAGAAAGAGAGAGAGAGAGAGAGAGAGAGAGAGAGAGAGAGAGAGAGAGCAGGCTTGGTTTGTGGACAAGATGATGTGGCGTAATATTCATTGCATTGTGTCTGTACTTGTATCTGTACCTCTACTGCTTTTTCTGTAACCTTATATGTGCTGATGTTTACTGTATTTTATGTTTTTGTACCTAATGGTGTCTGTGCCTGTATTTCTACTCGTTCACCTACACATTTACCTGTATTTGTTCACTAATTGTACCTGACCCCTTATTTCCATTTGTACTTACACTTGTACCTGTATTTTACCTGTACTTATAATTGTACCTGTGTCTGTACCGCTATCTGTATTTATGTAACACCTGTAATTGTATCTGTACCTGGACTTCTTATCTTACCTGTACCTGTGCTTGTACCTCTAGCCATACCTGTATCTGGTAATCACTGTACAGTTAGATGATGATAATGCTGGGCCATTTATATTTTACAGCCGACCGTATACTTTCACCAGAGGAGACGAACTTGTCCAGGTGAGTGGTGATGGTAGTGGTGAGGTGTGATGGTAGTGGTGAGTGGTGAGGAGTGGTGGTGGGTGGTGAATGGTGGGTTTTGAGTAGTGGTGATAACAGTGGTGAGTGATGATGGGAGTGTTAAGTGGCGGTGGTGATGAAAGTGGTGATGGTGAGTGGTGATGGTTCTGATGATGGTGATGAGTGGTGGTAATGTAAAAATCATAGTGATAAGTTATTGGTACTGGTTTTAAAAAGGATGAATTATTGTGTTAGTATTGTTAGTGTATGGTGTATCTATACCAGCGTTAATGGTGAAAATAAAAACTTCTTCTTGATGGGTACGAGGGTGGTGCAAGGTGTAAGAGGAGAGGAGGTAGTGAAGGGTGACAGTGGTGGCAAACTATAACACAACTAACTCGGGGTAAATCACAAGGGTAAACAAAAAATTCTCCTGTTTACACATCTAAGTTATCCTCAGGAACCCTTCACATACAGCTCTCACTATCTTACTAACTTATTATCTCAGCTTAAACGTATCCCGATAACACAGGATCATCGAGAAAAAAAAATTACTTTAAGTGTTCAAGTATAAAAATGTAGGTGCTTTTTTTATCAACAATCTTGAATGTTCATGGAAATAAAAAAAAAATGTTCCACTGTGCAAAATGATTCTTATTCGAGATAATTTGGATGTGTAAATGTAAGCTTTGAAGAAGAAACAGAAGAGGCTCCGTAATAACGTCCTTGGGTACGCCACAGCAAGTATGGAGAAACCTTGGATTTTTTGCCCCCTCTCCCTGGCCTCAAGACCAGTTGAGTCGTGAGAAGATGATCCCCACATTTTTTCTATGTGACCAAGATGAAAAGCTTATCCTGTGTTGAGTTGATTATATTCGGGTGATGAAGCTGTTATGGGGCCTTGTTGAGGTAAGGCTTGGGTGTGTTATGATGACTGTGTGTGTGTGTGTGTGTGTGTCTGGGCTGTCTCTCTGTTGTTGTTGTATAATCTCTCTCTCTCTCTCTCTCTCTCTCTCTCTCTCTCTCTCTCTCTCTCTCTCGACCGCTTGTGTGTATGAGATAGGGAAGTCCATCAAGGGAGCTGACACCATATAATTTCGACTCGACCACTCGTGAACGTGTCAAAGGCGTTTGTAATCTCTACCTCATAAGTGTCCCTCATGAAACACACACACACACGCACACACACTCTTGACGTGCCAAGACGAACTATGAGAGTGACTTTGAAGAATTTTATTTCATGACTGTCTCCTTAAAGTGACTTAGTGTTTTGTTGAAGGAGACTCACGAACACGTACCTAAAGTCACTCCTAACGACCTCATCTGTGCAGGTAATTGACTGAGTATCCTTGTTTATTGTGTGTGTGCGTGTGTGTGTGTACGTACTCTAGAAGGCATCATCATTTTATTTTCTCTTTGTTTTCGTCCAAGTTTTGTGAGCTCTCATAATTCACCAACATAAGCTAATCTACCTCATATCATCTAGCCTGGTAATACAACTACTGACTCACCGTGCGACACTTGTCTACCCATATCAAACCATACCTTTACCACACCCACCAAGATAATCAGGTGTAAATAAATAGCAGAAGCAACGAATAATAAAATAGTAGACTAATAGCTTAACCCCTTGAGTATGATGACTTAAAAATATCGTAATCAAGTAAAGGGTTCAAGTTATCGTACTGAAGGAATATTGAAGAGAGAACACCAGGTGAGAACGATTAACACCTGTAACTGAGGTAATCAAAGAACATAACTTTATTTTGGTCGCCAGTACCTGAATAGTTATCTCAGTTCTAAATCATTTACAGTAGATCCTGACCTTCATCAATTATAAACGGAACTGCACATCACGTCAATATAGCCCTGATCTGTTCTCAAACTCAATAACACACCAAGTAACGAGTAACCTGAAGAATAATTACCCCAGCTTAATTCACCTAACCTAACCTAACCGAACCGAACCTAACCTAACCTAACCTAAAGTGACCCTTGACGACATTCACACAACAACACTTGATACCTTGTGGAGTTGTAAGCAGACATTACTCATCATCAGGACGCGCCAGGAGGCCTTGATACTGGCTGGGTCTTCTCCACCCCTCAGGCCCCAGCAGCTGGACGGCACAGAGAGGATCATAATACTGTTGCTCTCACCACCAACATTAAGTACGTCAGCCACTTCAGGTTACAGTAATGGTAACTAGAGATAAACAAGATATAAACAAGATGATAATGAAGAACCTTTGCCCTCATAGTACATAGAAAACGGTTGCCTGTTATAATGATACACAAGGAATATTGAAATTTACTGAAGGGAAAATTTATACCTATATCGTAAATATCACAGATGTCAAACAGCTTTACCTGCCAGACAAGTTATCGGGAGGAGTATGCACTTGTTCGACCGTGGTGAACACTTGTGATGGACCTAGTGGACGTGTACAGGTGTCAAGCCTTGAGTTGATCAGTTATTTTACCGTTCCTTATTCTGTTAGTTGAATGTTGATGAAAAAACCTACCGGATCGTTTGGCCATGATGTCTGGAACTTGTATTTTCTTTATTGTAAATCTTAAGTGAATTAAATAGCACATCTACAGCACATTTACAGCACATTTACAGCCAAACTACACCACAACAACAGCACAACTACACCACAACTACACCACAACTACACCACAACTACACCACAACTACACCACAACTACACCACAACTACACCACAACTACATAGAAAACATTGAAGTTGGTTTAATGTTTATATGTATCTTTGTTTGTCTTCTGTTAAAACATCTCGGAGTCTTGTGGAAATCGTCTTCAGGTTAGCAAAGTATCGTAGTAACAGGTGTAATTTCTGATGATGTATATGATAGAAAAGATTAAACATTGTTATCGATTTTAACATTTGGCTGTGTTGTTGAAACCTAAGACCTAGTGAACGGTGCTTAATAACCCTGGTAGTTGAAGCACCTTAAACTAAGACCTAGTGAACGGTGCTTAATAACCCTGGTAGTTGAAGCACCTTAGACTAAGACCTAGTGAACGGTGCTTAATAACCCTGGTAGTTGAAGCACCTTAAACTAAGACCTAGTGAACGGTGCTTAATAACCCTGGTAGTTGAAGCACCTTAAACTAAGATTCCAGTGAACGGTGCTTAATAACCCTGGTAGTTGAAGCACCTTAAACTAAGATTTCCAGAACGGTGCTAATAAATCCTGGTAAAGGAAGCACCTTTAAACTAAGATCTAGTGAACGGTGCTTAATAACCCTGGTAGTTGAAGCACCTAAAACTAGTACTCCTCCTAATGAACGGTGCTTAATAACCCTGGTAGTTGAAGCACCTAAAACTAGTATTCCTCCTAGTGAACGGTGCTTAATAACCCTGGTAGTTGAAGCACCTAAAACTAGTACTCCTCCTAGTGAACAGTGCTTAATAACCCTGGTAGTTGAAGCACCTAAAACTAGTACTCCTCCTAGTGAACGGTGCTTAATAACCCTGGTAGTTGAAGCACCTAAAACTAGTATTCCTCCTAGTGAACGGTGCTTAATAACCCTGGTAGTTGAAGCACCTTAAACTAAGACCCAGTGAACGGTGCTTAATAACCCTAGTAGTTGAAGCACCTAAACTAAGACCTAGTGAACGGTGTGCCATCAACCCTGGTAGTTGAAGCACCTTAAACTAAAACCTAGTGAACTGTGCTTAATAACCCTGGTAGTTGAAGCACCTAAACTAAGACCTAGTGAACGGTGCTTATAACCCTGGTAGTTGAAGCACCTAAACTAAGATCCAGTGAACGGTGCTTAATAACCCTGGTAGTTGAAGCACCTTAAACTAAGACCTAGTGAACGTGCTTAATAACCCTGGTAGTTGAAGCACCTTAAACTAAGACCTAGTGAACGGTGCTTAATAACCCTGGTAGTTGAAGCACCTTAAACTAAGACCTAGTGAACGGTGCTTAATAACCCTGGTAGTTGAAGCACCTTAAACTAAGACCTAGTGAACGGTGCTTAATAACCCTGGTAGTTGAAGCACCTTAAACTAAGACCTAGTGAACGGTGCTATTAACCCTGGTAGTTGAAGCACCTTAAACTAAGACCAGTGAACGGTGCTTAACAACCCTGGAAGCACCTTAAACTAAGAACCTATGAACGGTGCTTAATAACCCTAGTAGTTGAAGCACCTTAAGACCCAGTGAACGGTGCTTAATAACCCTGGTAGTTGAAGCACCTTAAACTAAGACCTAGTGAACGGTGCTTAATAACCCTGGTAGTTGAAGCACCTTAAACTAAGACCTAGTGAACGGTGCTTAATAACCCTGGTAGTTGAAGCACCTTAAACTAAGACCTAGTGAACGGTGCTTAATAACCCTGGTAGTTGAAGCACCTAAACTAAGACCCAGTGAACGGTGCTTAATAACCCTAGTAGTTGAAACACCTTAAACTAAGACTCCAGTGAACGGTGCTTATAACCCTGGTAGTTGAAGCACCTTAAACTAAGACCTAGTGAACGGTGCAATAACCCTGGTAGTTGAAGCACCAAAACTAAGACCTAGTGAACGGTGCTTAATAACCCTGGTAGTTGAAGCACCTTAAACTAAGACCTAGTGAACGGTGCTTAATAACCCTGGTAGTTGAAGCACCTTAAACTAAGACCTAGTGAACGGTGCTTAATAACCCTGGTAGTTGAAGCACCTAAAACGACATAAACAGCACAGTCATCACACATAAACAACACAGTCATCACACATAAACAACACAGTCATCACACATTAACAGCACAAGTAAAAATTGGACTAGGTGAGGTAATAGTGAAGATCTGGCTTGTGGTCAGTGAGATAAACTCTCTCTCTCTCTCTCTCTCTCTCTCTCTCAAGCTGTCCTTCCTTTTATTTCCCTCCACCAGAAAACATGTTCCCCTTCCTACTCTATGTATCTCTTCGTCAGGGACCTCCTCCTCCTCCTCCTCCTCCTGGACCTTCTCCTCCAGGTTTGAGATCTTCTTCTCCCCTTACCACCTCTCATCATCTAAAGGTTAGGTTAGGTTAGGTTAGTTTAGGTTAGGTTCCCTTTAAGACTGGCGGCTATACGACCATGCACCCTCGACCTCTGAGTGTCTTGATCAGCACTCATGTCCAGGTCTCATTAGTGATTCTTCCGTCTGCTGGGTGACCGATTGAGTAGGGACAGGGTGATTCTGGTAGGGCAAATGGCTGGCTGGCTTGATAGATAAATATATGGATGGATGGATGGATGGATGGATGGATGGGTGGATGGATGGATGGATGGATGGATGGATGGATGGATGGATGGATGGATGGATGGGTGGATGGATGGATGGATGGATGGATGGATGGATGGATGGATGGGTGGATGGATGGGTGGATGGATGGATGGATGGGTGGATGGATGGATGGATGGAGGCTAATGAGAAATAAAATAGATAGTTCTGTAGGTGCCGGTTCACCCAGGCAGATTTAGTACAACGTCTCACCAGGCAGCGAGAGAATCACCATAGGACTCAGGTAAAAGAGGCACCAGGCAGGAGACGGACACAGAAAGACCCTGGAGGAGGTCAACGTGATGCCTCAGTAAGGACACACAGATTCACGAACTGGAGGGAGGCAGGGGAGGTAACGAGGAGTCAAGAGAGTGAGTGTGGGGGCTGCCATCCTTGACCTGTCTGGCCCCTAGGCTGTACTCGCTGGGAACGGCTCGGCTCGTCTGACCGCTTGCCACACGGGGGTCAACAAGAGGATGCAGTATACTTCATCTTCTGTACACCCAGGGAGGACACCCAAGCTAGTCTCTTCTCTCCCGCTAATAGTGATGTTGCGTCAACTAGAAACCAGACAGAGAAGAAGTTGATTTCTGGAGTCCTGTTTTGCACTCTAAGGCATAAAGGTCGACTTGTTATTCACTTTTTTTAATTCTAGGATGTCACAGTTGATCTCTGGCTCACCGTCTCTCCCCTTACATCATGATAGGTATAAAATTAAGACACACTTGATATTCAGAGGTGGAAGAGGAAGATGGTTGCCACAGGTTGACTTACTCGAGAACCTTTAACCTGAAGAGTCTCCTCGATCCCTCAACAACAATAACACCAGCTCGAGCCATCTTCAACATTGCCTGGTGTCCCTCTCAACCCGGTAATGAAGTACAAGTGAATGCTTACCCAGGCGAACGTTCGCTTGCCTTCTGCTTGTAGTGGCGCTATTTTTGGGTAAGAATCGTCGACGTTGAATAAATATAATAAGAGATGGAAGACAGACGAGGTTGGTGAGACACTGAGCGAACGTTCGTCTGGCGTAGATTACAAGAGAGTTACATTCCGCCATCGAAAGGAAACAAAAACCCGGGCGTTAGTGATGGCCTGTGTTTAGCTCTGTGCCAAAAGACATTCTCCAGTACAAGCAGCACCTGAGCTAAAGTTCGTCTGGCGCTGTTGATTGCTTGTACTAGTACTGTCATTAAAAACTCCGCCAACACAGATAACGACCGAACGAGCGTTTAATTGGTGTGAGGATAAGATGGGCGATGATGATTGCTCGTACCGGCTGTGTTTCTCACGATAGGGGCGAGAGAGATCCTGCAGGTACAAGAGAAACAAGATAAGGAAATAGTGTGAGGTGTTGTCGATGACGTGTGTGTGTGAGACCTGCTGCCCTTGATGATGATGTCCAATGTTTACACCGCCTCCCCACCCACCCTCCCCACCCACGCCCTCCCCACCCACGCCCTCCCTCACCCCGCCTTCCCTCACCCCGCCCTCCTTCACCCCGCCCTCCCTCACCCCGCCTTCCCTACCCACGCCCTCCCTCTACCCCACGCCTCCTCACCCCGCCCCTCCCTCACCCGCCCTCCCCACCCCCGCCCACCTCCCCACCCCGCCCTCCCCACCCGCCCACCCCACCCCACCCCTCCCCCCCACCCACGCCCTCCCCACGCCCCTCCCCACCACGCCCTCCCCACCCCTCCCTCACCCACGCCTTCCTCCACCCCGCCCTCCCCACCCCGCCTCCCCTCCTGCTTCCCTCCCCACCCACGCCCTCCCTCACCCACGCCTTCCCTCTCTTCCCGCCCTCCTTCACCCGCCCTCCCCTCACCCACCCTCCCCCACGCCCTCCTCACCCCGCCCTCCCTCTTGCCCTTTCCCTCTTCCCCAAACCCTCCCCACCCCGCCCTCCCTCACAACGCCCTCCCCCACCCACACCTCCCCTAACCCCGCCCCACCTATCACCCATACCTCATCTGCTCAATTCTCCCTCCTCCCTCCTCCCTCCTCCCTTCCTTCCTTCCTTCACTCCCTCAACTAATCCCTCCAATTACCTAATCACTCCCTCTCCCCTCAATTACTCCCTCCTTACCTCCTTCGCTCCTTCCTTCCTCCAACTAAATCCTTCAAGCCCCTCCTTCAGCAATTTCTGTCACCTTGCCCTCCTCCCCTTTCCCCCTCCCCTCCCCCCTCCCTCCCTCTCACCTGGGCTGACCCTTAACTGTACACAGCCCTCTCGACACCACTTTCAGTTTTAGTGAGTGGGGTTGGTTCAGGTGTGGGCGAGTACGGCTGTGTGTGTGTGTGTGTGTGTCTGATTAGTGGGGGGGTGAGAGGGGAGTGTGAGAGGGGAGTGTGAGAGGGGAGTGTGAGAGATAGAAAAATGAATTGAGAGGGGAGGGAGGAGAGAGGAAGGAGATACTAAAGGTTGTAGATAGAAACAAGAAACTAAATCAGAGAAGAAGGAGGAAACCAGACAGACACACAGACAGACAGACAGACACACAGACAGACACACAGACAGACACACAGACAGACAGACAGACACACAGACAGACACACAGACAGACACACAGACAAACACACAGACAGACACACAGACAGACAGACAGACACACAGACAAGGTTGGGGGGGAGTGGAAGTAAAAGGTGAGAGGAGGAACGTAGATAAAGGAGGACAAAGAGAGTGAAAGTGAGAGGAAGAATAAAGAGAGGAAGAGTGGGACATGAGAATAGGAAAGGCAGGAAACATAATAGTGAAGGGTGGAGGAGGAGAAGATAAAGGCGAACAGAAAGTGAACACAAAGGAAGGAATAACTGATGAAAGAAGACGAGAGAGAGAGAGAGAGAGAGAAGTGTAGAGGAGAAAAGGAGGGAAGGAAAAGTGGAGGTAGGATGGAAAGGATGACGTGGAATGAAGGAAAGAATGGGGACGAGGGATGGAGGAGGGGGGAGGGGAGGAGGGATAAGGAATAAACACAACGATAAAGGAAGAGAAAGAGAAATTTGAAAAAATCTCTCTCTCTCTCTCTCAGTCGCAATTAAACCGGAGATTCAGGTATTTAACAACCAACATACCACAATGACTCAGCAACTCTGATGTATTGTTATATCCAAAGGTGACGATGTAATATTAAGACTCCTGGGGGAGGTATGCGACATATCCTCACCAATCTACTGTTCTGTCAACTATCCTCCCCAATAAAGTATACCCACTTATTTACTGCCTCGGTATATTCCCCAAAATAGACGATATATGAGTATTGTTGGCTGAATATACCAGTAAATTAGATTTTTCATTGAGATATACTCGCTGATTAACTGACTGAGTATATTAAATAGATATATCGAAATGTATATATATATTCAGAGACTCACCAAGCTAGTTTAGGCTGGTATACTATATATATATCCTGACTTAATACTTTATCCAGAAATATAAGTATAAGTAGAGATATAAGTATAACTTCCATATAGTGACAATAAGTTAAAAAAAAGTGATGTTCTTTGTTTATATACAAGAGAAACAAAAGAGAGACTGGATCACCTGAAGATTAGACATCCCAGTTTATCTTCCCTGGTGATTAAATGCACTAATGCTAATGTAATCTAACCTAATTTAACCTAACCAAACATAATTTAACGTAATATAACCTAACTTAATCTAGCCTAACACAATTTAACGTAATGTAACCTAACTCAACCTAACCAAACATAATTTAACCTAACATAACATAATTTAACCTAACCTAACATAATTTAACGTAATCTAACCTAATTTAACCTAACTTAACATAATTTAACGTAATCTAACCTAACTTAACCTATCCAAACACAATTTAACGATATATGACCTAACTTAAACTAACCTAACACCGTCATAGGTAGAGTTAAGGTGTTGTAATCATCAGGTGAAATAAGCTTGGGTGTCTTATCTTCAGGTGACCTATAATTTGTCTTCAAGGAACCAGCCAGGACAACGAACTCCTCATCAGGGCTCTACAGTGTTATCCATTGTCCCGCTGTTCACTCACCCAGAGAAGAACCTTAACTGATAATGACCTAACACAGAGTGAGAGTTGTCAGCGAGGTCACCCAGATAAGGTCTTGAGAGGTCAGGAGTGTTGGGCTCTTCCTCAGGGTGAATGAACCACGTCTAGTTCCTTAATGACAGGTATATAAATATTTCTCGTAACCAGAGATAAGTTTGAGTCTCAGGGTAATTTTAATTTCATTTTAATTTGAAGTCATTTTCGTAATAGGTTTTAGTGGTACTTGTTAGATACGTTCTTTCGTCTCTTGGTAAGGAGAAAATTTATTATACAAGCATTTAAGCACCTGGGTCCTGAAGGCCACCTGGTGAGAGTTAATAGACTAACTTCCACCTGTTGTCCCATAAGGTGTTCTCTTGGTACCTCCTTTGTTGATTCCTGCATGATTTATGATAAAACAAATCAATCCTCACTCTCAGATTCAAAGACTTAGGTACCTTTATCACTGTATATGGCTTCCTGAATACTGAATCATGTTACCTGTATTTCTCCTCCTGATTAGTCTACAACGAACAGGTAGTATAGGGAAGCTTTGCATATTTCCAGGTTCACTGAGGGAAGCAACTAATCCACACATCCAGTCAGACCAGCGCTACTGAAGGGTTACAAACACATTATGAGCATTATGACTTATCCCCTTGAGCATTATAACTTATCCCCTTGAGCATTGACTTATCCCCTTGAGCATTATAACTTATCCCCTTGAGCATTATGACTTATCCCCTTGAGCATTGACTTACCCCCTTGAGCATTATAACTTATCCCCTTGAGCATTATAACTTATCCCCTTGAGCATTATGACTTAACCCCCTTGAGCATTATAACTTATCCCCTTGAGCATTATGACTTATCCCCTTGAGCATTGACTTACCCCCTTGAGCATTATAACTTATCCCCTTGAGCATTATAACTTATCCCCTTGAGCATTATGACTTAACCCCCTTGAGCATTATAACTTATCCCCTTGAGCATTATTACTTAATCCCTTGAACAATGTCACTTATCCTCTTGAGCATTATGAATTATCCCCCTGAGCATTATCACTTAACTCTTTGAGCATTATCACTTAACCCCTTGAGCATTATCACTTAACTCTTTGAGCATTATCACTTAACCCTTTGAGCATTATAACTTACCCTTGAGCATTATGACTTATCCCCTTAATACCAAGGAGCTCAGAGAACCCATTTCCAAGCATTACGTATTTATTAATGTATATAATAATGTAGGTATAACAGGTATTATATATAGTGTTAATTATTGAAGGTGTCACAGGAATCATTTCGACCATGAGGCTTCGAAACTGTGAAGCCTTATTGGGGAATGTTCCTTTTTTAGTCTGATAGAGAAACAAACGAACACGGGAAAGGGGGGTAAATCAGGTCTCTCTCTCTCTCTCTCTCTCTCTCTCTCTCTCTCTCTCTCTCTCTCTCTCTCTCTCTCTCTCTCGCAAACACACACACACACAATAACACAGATTACTGTTGTCGACCGTGAGTTATCGTGACCCTGAAAATCCCTCACAGTGTTGGCGTGACGTAAGCTGATCGTGAGAGAAGAGGAATGTTGGTAATTAGAAACCGTGGTAGGTAGAGTGGGGAGAGGGAGGGGGTGAAGGGAGTGGAGGGAGGAAGTGGGGAGTTGGAGGGTGGTGGTGGGGGAGGGAGGGATAGTGGAGAGGAGAACGGTGGGGGGGGGAAGGAGGGATGGTGGAGAGTGGGTCATAGGGAAGAGAGAGGAGGGGAGAGAGTGATAGGGAGAACGTAATAGGGAGGAAATGGAGGAAAGAGAAAGAATAGTAATAGTAGTAGTAGTAGAAAAAGTAGTAGTCGTGGGTAGTAGGTAGTAGTAGTAGTAGTTCATATCAGTGTGTCGATGCACCTCCCTTGGCCCTCTCGTCTCAGGCCTGTGCTCGGTAATGGGACGGAAGCGCTGCACTGAAGGCCCAGCCAGACACGGCGGTGGAGTTCTTCTACAAGTCTTCCCTGATGAGGAGAGTCGATGGTAGGTAGGGGAAGGGGGGGGTCTTAGTTAATATCTACACACTCTAACGCTACAGACACAGCACTCGGCTCTCACCCAGGTAAAGACTCCTATTATTAACTTACCTTGAGTTGAACTGAATTGTGGATTATAGAAGAATAAAAACTATATGAGTGATAAGGAAAGAATGATATTTCTCTCCATTATATAGTTTAATGATAACACTCAGTAAACACAAATTATAACATTACATTGTGTGATCCTATTGGTGATTTAGTAACAAAGATGTGAAACATGAGTCACGTACATTATCTGACATTGAAGTTATTTATTTATTAATGATAATTTTCTTGTTGTTTTTCTTGTTATTTTATTTAGTAATGATACAAAATACAAAGGAGTCAGCCGGTTTACTTCCACACATTAAAACCTTACAACCAGTAGAGGTCCAGTGACCCAACACGGTCCCCGTCTGGTCGTCGTCAGGTCAGTGTTCGTCACTGCCACAGTCACAAACTCACAACTTCTCTTCTTGTAATACCTGTTGAGGCTCCTCCTTCCCCTGCACCTGTTGCTGAATCTCTTGCTGCTCCTGCACCTGCAGTTTAGTCTCCTCCTGTACCGCCTGCTGCTGTTGAGCTTGCAGTTGGACCTCCTGCTCTTGTAGTTGCTCCTGCTGCGTAAGTACTGGCAGTTGCACCTCCCGTTGCAATTTTACCTCTTGTTGAACTTGCAGTTGTACCACTTGTTTCTGCTCCAACTGTTCCTGCTGCTGCTCCAGCTGTTCCTGCTTCTCTACCTCCTGCAATCTGAGGGCCTTCAGACGTCGCTGTTCCTCACCGAAGGCGATCTGGTCGAGGACGAACTGTGGGACAGGGTGAGGGAACTCTGGAGCCACTGGGAACAGCGATGATTCTGGCCGAAAACCGAATTCGTCAGCCGTGTAGCGCACCTCCGCCACCTCCCCGTCGTCGTTCAGCACGTAACTGAGGACAACAAGAGTGAAATATAGTGAGAGTCGAGGCCACACACTTGTGTAAATATTAACATCTCAGACGCTGGTTGATTATTAAGTCGAAAAATTATATTGTACAGCGAAGTATCAACAGGTTGTATGATAGTCTTACCTGTGTACTGAATCCTCGGGTGAACAGTTTAAGCGGTGGGAATAATGTTCTCACAGACATGAAGATAACGAGAGAGCAAACACAGATTTATATAATAATTTGGAGGGACACAAGGTAGTAGGCAGTCTGTTAGCAGCTCCAGAAATAACACCTAAACATGAGCCTCCTTCCTGACCCCCCCCTTTATCCCTGACCCCTCTTTATCCTTGACCCTCCTTCCTGACCCCCCTTTATCCCTGACCCCTCTTTATCCTTGACCCTCCTTCCTGACCCCCCCTTTATCCCTTTATCCCTGGCCCCTCTTTATCCTTGACCCTCCTTCCTGACCCCCCCTTTATCCATGGCCCTTCATCCTGACCCTCCTACCTTTTCTCTGTTCAATTCCAATGAAATTCTGGGTTTACGAAGTCAGATGGATCTGCCTCTGAGGTTATCAACTGTGTCCTTGTTACTGATGTTTCTGGCCGGCCAGATACTAATGGCATTTGTTTTAGACTTTTTGGTGAGTTATGTGAACGTGTGAGAGTCAAGGTCTTACTGACAAGAATGGTGCAGTAAATGAATCAATAATTGACTATCTGGTGGAGCCTGATTATAATTCAGTCCTAATAGAGCCCAGTTCTAATAAGCCTCAGCTTAATCCATCCATTAGGATTGGCGCCCATTACCATCTGGGACCCATAAAGATTGATTAGTCTCTTACGACGGATCTCACTTAACCCTAATAGTGGTTAGGTCTGGGCCTTTACAACACTGTACTATGTGCCAAGACAACCTAAGGAAGATCCCCTGACGTACCTGTAGGCGCCCTGGACGTTGCTCTGGCCATTGGCGCCCGCCAGGCCCTCCTCCTTGTACACGAGGCCGTCCGCAGTCTCCACGTGGAAGAAGTAAGCGCCATTCTCTGGCTGGACGCGCTGGTCGTAAAGGATCTCCGGAGAACGTCGCTCCTTCTGCTCCTCCTGCTGATCCACCTGCTGTTGTAGCTGCTCTAGATCCTGAGGGGCAGCAGCTGCCAGCACCACCACCGCCACAAGCACGACAGTCACCTGACGGAGGAGGTCTAGGATTAATACATCAGCTGAGGTTCAGGTTATGATAGAAAGACTCCAACTGTTAAACGCTCATCAATCACGTTAAGTCTCTCTCCAGCGTATAACAGAGGCCGGGCACTGATGATGGGTCAACCTAGCAAAATAATATTCACTTCTTGTCTTATGTATCGCTGGTGAAGTTATTCTCAGTATGAGTTCACAAATAGGGTGGTGGACGAGTGGAACAAGCTTAGCAACTTTGTAGTAAGTGCGGGTACTCTGGAAAGTTTCAAAAGGAGGCTAGATAGATTCATGGATGATAGAGAGTGGTAGTAACTCTCGACAGGAGCTACCATGCACAGGCCAACCGGCCTATTGCAGACTCCTTATTTTCTTATGTTCTTATGAGTAACACTTCCTCGTACACTAAGGGTCTCGGCTGTTGTATAGAAAAAAAATATATAAAAAAATGCAGATCTGTAAAATAGTCACAAACGTTCCCCAACAAAAATAAAACCGAGTACTGAATAATGATGTGACTTGTAGCAGTATTTTCTGAGACGGAGCAAAATATTCACAGGTGTTTAAAATTTCTTACCCGGGCCTGAAGACAAGAGTCACACACAGTCACACGTATCTAGAGAACACTCCATTATCACCGTTAACGAGATGACATCAACAAACATATTGACCTTATTGAAACCAGACCCACATAACTTGTCATCCTCCCCCTCCTCGCCATTCTTCTCCTCCTCCTCCTCCTCCTCCTCCTCCTCCTCCTCCTCCTCCCCTTCCTCTTCCTCCTCCTCCTCCATGGTTGTTCTCACTCACGGTGCTCCACATGGCTTCCTGAGTGTGATCCACCATCTAATAAGGGAGTGGGTCGTCCCTCGTTGTTTATATAGGGGGAGGCAGCCAGCGGGAACCAGTAGAGAGGCTCAGGTGACATGGTTGTTCCTGTTACCTGCGACACCCGCCAGCCAGGTGATCTTGAAGGTTATTGTTCACTTATATAATAGCCTTGATAATAATTAGTGAGGAGTGCTCGGCAGGTTCACGGTTGATTAATGTTATATGTGGTGTTATATGTGGATGTTATTTGTGGATGTTATATGTGGTGTTATATGTGGTTGTTATATGCGGTGTTATATGTGGATGTTATATGTGGATGTTAAATGTGGTGTTATATGTGGGTGTTATATGTGGTGTTATATGTGGATGTTATATGTGGTGTTATATGTGGTGTTATATGTGGATGTTATATGTGGTGTTATATGTGGTGTTATATGTGGTGTTATATGTGGATGTTATATGTGGATGTTATATGTGGTGTTATATGTGGTTGTTATATGTGGTGTTAACATAGTTAAGCTGCCTCCCGAAAGCTGGGAATGCTGTACAGATGCCGTAGCTACTTCACTCCTGAGCAGTTGCTCCAAGTATATAAGGGATTCATTTGTCCTAACTTGGAGTACTGCTCTCATATCTGGGGTGGCTCTTCTTCTGTCCAACTATTAGATAGAGTGGAATCAAAGGCATTTCGTCTCATTAACTCTCCTTCTTTAGTTGACAATCTCTCTTCCCTTTCTCTTCGCCGCAATGTTGCTTCACTCTCTCTCTTTTACAGGTACTTTAACGGGCAATGTTCAGGGGATTTGGCATCCTGTGTACCGCCGGCAAGGCCGTGGGCTCGTAACACTCGTCTTGCCCGCGGTGCCCACCGTTTCTCTGTGGATGTCGGTCACACTAGAATAACCCGTTATAGTACATCCTTCTTTCCTCACACAGCCAAACTGTGGAATGCTCTGCCTTCTTCTGTGCTTCCACAGTTATACAATGTCTCACTTTAAAAAGCTGGTTTTCCGGAATCTTCGTGGTGTAGATTAATACAGTATAACCTTTTTCTCCACTATTTTTAATTTCTTTGTTCTTATTTTTTCGTCCCCCCAAGCCCCGCTGTGGGTCGTTCGACCTGTGCCCGGGTGGGCTAATTCCCGTAAAAAAATATAATAATAATAAAATAAATATGTGGATATTATATGTGGATGTTATATGTGGATGTCATATGTGGTGTTTTATGTGGATGCTATATGTAGCTGTTATATGTGGATGATGTATGTGGATGTTATATATGGATGTTATATGTGGACGATGTATGTGGATGTTATATGTGGATGTTATATGTGGATGTCATATGTGGTGTTATATGTAGATGTTATATGTGGATGTTATATGTGGATGTTATATGTGGTGTTATATGTGGATGTTATATGTGATGTTATATGTGGATGCTATATGTAGATGTTATAGTTGGATGTTATATGTGGATGTTATATGTGGATGTTATATGTGGATGTTATATGTGGATGATATATGTGGATGTTATATATGGATGTTATATGTGGATGTTATATGTGGATGTTATATGTGGATGTTATATGTGGATGTTATATGTGGATGTTATATGTGGATGTCATATGTGGTGTTATATGTAGATGTTATATGTGGATGTTATATGCGGATGATATATGTGGATGTTATATGTGGATGTTATATGTGGATGTTATATGTGGATGTTATATGTGGATGTTATATGTGGATGTTATATGTGGATGTTATATGTGGATGTTATATGTGGATGTTATATGTGGATGTTATATGTGGTTGTTATATGTGGATGTTATATGTGGATGTTATATGTGGATGTTATATGTGGATGTTATATATGATTTATATAATGGATTACTGTACATTAACAAGTAAGGCCTTTAAACACATATATAAGTGAAGATAAGTGAAGATAAGTGAAGTAAGTGATGATAAGTGATGATAAGTGAGGTAAGTGATGATAAGTGATGATAAGTGAAGTAAGTGATGATAAGTGAAGTAAGGTGAGATAAGTGATGATAAGTGATGATAAGTGAAGTAAGTGATGATAAGTGAAGTAAGGTGAGATAAGTGATGATAAGTGATGATAAGTGAAGTAAGTGATGATAAGTGAAGTAAGTGAGATAAGTGATGATAAGTGATGATAAGTGAGATAAGTGATGATAAGTGATGATAAGTGAAGTAAGTGAGATAAGTGATGATAAGTGATGATAAGTGAGATAAGTGATGATAAGTGATGATAAGTGAAGTAAGTGAGATAAGTGAGATCCTCTCTGTACATCTCTCAAGTCTGGAGGTAAATTATGGATCAAGAAGGAGACAAATTTTCTCTCAGTAGATCAGTTCAGTCAGTTAGTCAGTCAATCAGAATCAGGCATATATAGAGATAATCCATCTTAACCTAACCTAATCTAAACTACCCTAACCTACCCTAACCTAACCTAATCTAATCTAACCCAACTTAATCTAACCTAACCTAATCTAAACTACCCTAACCTACCCTAACCTAATCTAATCTAAACTAACCTAACTTAATCTAACCTAACCTAATCTAAACTACCCTAACCTACCCTAACCTAATCTAATCTAAACTAACCTAACTTAATCTAACCTACCCTAACCTAATCTAATCTAAACTAACCTAACTTAATCTAACCTAACCTAATCTAAACTACCCTAACCTACCCTAACCTAACCTAATCTAATCTAAACTAACCTAACTTAATCTAACCTAACCTAATCTAAACTACCCTAAGCAAATCTAACATAACCTAACCTACCTTAGCCATTCTAACCTACTTTAACCTAATCTAATCTAAACTAACCTAACTTAATCTAACCTAACTTAATCTAAACTACCCTAACCTACCCTAACCTAACCTAATCTAATCTAAACTAACCTAACTTAATCTAACCTAACCTAATCTAAACTACCCTAAGCAAATCTAACATAACCTAACCTACCTTAGCCATTCTAACCTACTTTAACCTAATCTACTCTACCCTAACCTACTTTAACCTAATCTAATCTACCCTAACCTAATACCTGACGAAAAGATAGACATTGGAATCTTTAGAAGCTATTGATCTATTAATTTAATCATAGTTTTAGTTTGACTCGTTCTTGTAAATCCTAGTTTTTAATTGACTCGTTCCTGTAGATCCTAGTTTTTAATTGACTCGTTCCTGTAGATCCTAGTTTTAGTTTGACTCGTTCTTGTAAATCCTAGTTTTTAATTGACTCGTTCCTGTAAATCCTAGTTTTAGTTTGACTCGTTCTTGTAAATCCTAGTTTTTAATTGACTCGTTCCTGTAGATCCTAGTTTTAGGTTGACTCGTTCTTGTAAATCTCTGTCATATACAATTGTCATATACAGTCATTTTCATAGTCACTGTCATATAGTCATTGTCATACAGCCTTCGTCATATACAAATATACAGTCGTTGTCACACACACACACACACACACACACACACAGTTCCAACTCTCCCTCCCACTCCTTTCCCTCCTCCTCCTGCCCCCCCCCCTCCCCCGATATCCTTCCTCCCCCTCATCTCCTTAACTTAAAACATTGTCCTCAAGTTTCAAACCATCATCCTCAAAGGTTTAAGCCATTGTCCTCGAAGGGTTAAAGTTAAACCATCGTCTTCAGAGGGTTTACATTACTTTATCACAGCATTCAATAAGCTACACTTCAACAGCCGATCTATATTTCCCTTGTAGTTTATTTTCATTCCTATACATCTAACTTATGAGCAGCTTCCCCATCTATCAATCAGGGTTCCACTTTTCTGTCGTAACTTACATGAGCCATTTATAAGCATTAGTTATAGAGTTACAGCGTTAAGATCTTTAGAGAATAATAAATAAGGCAGAATAATAAATAAGGCAATAAATAAGGCAATTCATAAGATAAAACAATGCATTGATTTATTAGTTTTATTGTCACCTGTGTCGTAGTCTGCGAGTATCTCACTTATGTTAACCACCCCTTCCCTCCTACCGCCATCGCCGTCTACACTACAGGATCCTTCATTCTGGCGCCACCTCCTGCTGTTCCACCTGTTGTTCCGCCTTCAGCTGTGTCTCCTCCTGCTGCTGCACCACGTCTTGTACCTCTTCTTGTACTTGCAACTGAACGGTCTGTTGTTGCTCCAGTCGTTCCTGCTGCTCTAGCTCCTGCAATCTGAGGGCCTTCAGACGTCGCTGTTCCTCACCGAAGGCGATCTGGTCGAGGACGAACTGTGGAATGGGGTGAGGGAACTCTGGGGCCACGGGTAACAGGGAAGACTTAGGCTGGAAGCCAAATTCGTCCGCCGTGTAGCGCACCTCCACCACCTCCCCGCCGTCCAGGATGAAGCTGAAAATAAGGAACAACTCCCTGTAAGATAGAAAATGAAAGAAAATGGATAAACAGCGTTACCCATTCTTAAAGACTTGTCCCCTTTAGCCATCTTCCTCAAAGGGTTAAACCATCACCGTAAAGGTGCTTTAATATTATCCTGTTGAACAATTGTCTCCAAACGGGGTCAATGATAACACGACCCTCAGGAAATTTTGAATACTGTTAAGTCATTGCTTGAGCCTCAAACTGGATCACTGAAAAGTTTAATAATCTTTCCAAATGATTCAAAAAATAATTTAAAGTCAGACAATCACAAGAGGTCAGTGAGGGCTTAATAAGCTACCCTAGTGCATCACAGTATTAGTCACCCACAACGAGATAGATTCCAGTAACTTTTAGTTTTATTTTCTAAAGTAGGGAAAGAGGATACTCTAAGCTTTGTTTCACCTTTCCTAGACGCCTGCATTCACATATATTTAACTTGAGTCACAAATGCCTACCACCACCATCACCACCATTGTACCTGTAGGCGCCCTGCACGTTGGTCTGGCCCTTGGAACCTACGACACCTTCTTCAGTGTGAATGATACCGTTCTCCGTCTCCACTTGGAAGGAGTAGATGCCATTGTGGGGTTGGACACGTTCATCTAAGAGAATCTCTGGTTGACGCAGTTTCTCCTCCTCCACCAGTACCACCACCTCCTGTACCTCCTCCTGCACTACTTCCTCTTGTTGTTGCTGTTCCACGTCCTGGGGGGCGGGGGCTGCCAGGACCACCACGCCTGCTGCTGCGGCAACGAAGAGAAGAGCTACCTGACGAGGGAAAAGACATAAGAAGGTTGTATTAGGCTCCTGTCACCACGCTATGATCCTGAACACACACACACACACACACACACACACACACACACACACACACACACACACACACACACACACACACACACACACACACACACACACACACACATTACCCAATACGATCAACCACTCTTGTTATTATTTGTTTGTTTATCTTCAAGTCTTCCCCCTTAACAAACTCACAATCTTCATGGTCTGTCCAACACTGTCGTCGATTTCTGAGTGAGGACACACACCTGATAGATCCTCTTATATAGTACATCCCCAGGAGCCTTACAGGTCTACTGGCGCCTCTAATACCTGTCCTATGGAGCAAGGTAACACCCCTCAACCTCCACCCCCTTCCACCCACCTTACACCCCACTACATTCCCTAACACCCCCTAACACCCCCACCCCCCTTACATCCCCCTCACGCCATAGAAAATAAATCTAGCTCTCCTTACACACTTAGCAGGCGACTCAAATAGCACGTGTTCCCCTTGTTGTCAGAAGCGAGTCCGTGCGATTTGGGTATTGTTTAGGAGATAACGAGAGGGAGGTAGGGGTAATAGCGAGAGGGAGGTAGGGGTAATAGCGAGAGGGAGGTAGGGGTAATAGCGAGAGGGAGGTAGGGCTAATAACGAGAGGGAGGTAAGAGAGGAATAGCAAGAGGGAAGTAAAAGGTAAGATAGCGAGATGGAGGTAGGAGTCTTAGCGAGAGGGCGACAGAAAGGATAAGGAGGAGGCAGAAGTGATAACGAGAAGGAAGCAGAAGAGAAGATAACGAGAGGGAAGTAAAAGATTGAGATAGCGAGATAGACATAAAATAGAAGATAACGAAATGGATTGCGAGATAGAAAAAGAGAAAAAAAGATAACGAGATAAAGAACCATACAGAACGAGAGGCTTGTTCATCGAGCAGAAGTACTCCAGCTGGCAGGACTACTGACCAAGAGGCTAACAAGACTCACCTGAAGGAAGACGAAGGAAGACTTAAGGTGTGAAGGAGACCAGCGAAGGAGGAACATAAAGGGCATCGAAAATTACCCGACAGAGAGAGCGAGAGAGAGAGAGAGAGAGAGAGAGAGATCACAGACAGACAGACAGAGACCAGACAGACAGACACAAACATAGACAGACAGATAATTATGCTATACATACATACATACATACATACATACATACATACATACATACATACATACATACATACATACATACATACATACATACGTACATACATACAGCTATTATCACTAACTACTACTACTGGAAGAACAACCTGCTGTAGAAGGTGATAATGGAGGAGTCACAGCAGGGTTAACCACTCCAACAAGGTCGTGGTCTTCATCAGGAGGGAGGCGACCTGTTGTATAATCTGGTGTACGGGCTGACGGTCGTAAAACTCCAGTAGGTAAGGTAATCCTTCTTTAAATCCTTAGGTATTAAATTTCTTGAGTACGATGACTAAATTTCTTGAGTACGATGACGAAATTTCTTGAGTACGGTGACTAAATTTCTTGATTACAATAAATTAATGGAAGAGAAGGAGATAATAAGATATAATGAGATAGAGAGAGATCGAGAAAGAGAAAGAGAATAAGATAAAATGAGAGAAAGAGAGAAAGAGAGAGAGAGAGAGAGAGAGAGAGAGAGAAGAGAGAGAGAGAGAGAGAGAGAGAGAGAGAGAGAGAGAGAGAGAGAGAGAGAGAGAGAGACATAATTACACTGTGACTCTACCATAAATAGAATAATTAACTTATCACCAATTATTAGACAAAATTACACCGATACTCTCTACCTAAAATTCACTTAGATTAAAAAAAAAACAAGTAATCATTGTATTTCCTGATCTAGACTACAATGTATTAGGTTTGTTCATCAGGTCCTAAGGTTTTATGTAACTTAACCTTCCATCTCCCTCTAACCTTCTTATGTAACCTTTTGTATTATTATGTAACGTGAGGTAACCTTTTGTAACACCATGTATCCTATTGTGGTTTAATGTAATGTAACGCTGTTCAGTAATGTGTGACAAAGGTTAGGTTTTGTAATGCAGTGTACTGTTTTATATATATGCTTTTATGTAATATTCCGTAGGTAAGATGATGTGTAATGCATTGTAACACAGTGTGGCATATTGTAACACAGTGTGGCATAATGTAACATAGTGTGGCATAATGTAACAGTGTGGCATATTGTAACACAGTGTTGCATAATGTAACACAGTGTGGCATAATGTAACACAGTGTGGCATAATGTAACAGTGTGGCATATTGTAATACAGTGTGGCATAATGTAACACAGTGTGGCATAATGTAACATAGTGTGGCATAATGAAACACAGTGTGTCATAATGTAACATAGTGTGGCATATTTTAACACAGTGTGGCATATTGTAACACAGTGTGGCATATTTTAACACAGTGTGGCATATTGTAACACAGTGTGGCATATTTTAACACAGTGTGGCATATTGTAACACAGTGTGGCATATTTTAACACAGTGTGGCATATTGTAACACAGTCTAAACTTCCATTATGTAAGACCTTATAACTAAGCTATGAGATTAATTTATCTGTCTCTCAATCTCTTTCTTTCTCTAAATATTTTATTCTCAAATTATAATATATAAGAAACTTCGTCAACACCAATACAACAACCTCTCTCTCTCTCTCTCTCTCTCTCTCTCTCTCTCTCTCTCTCAGAAACTGCCATAAGATATAACCCAGAGAGAAAGAGAGAGAGAGAGAGAATGCGATACATTTTGCAACACCTTCTTTTGCGATCGTCTGCAATTAATCGTTCGTGCCGACGCTGTTCATCGCCTGTGTTGGCATTGTTGATCGTTCGTGATGGCGTTGATGTTTTAGTGCTGGTGTTGTTGATCGCTCGTGTTGGCATTGTTGATCGCTCGTGATGGCGCTGGGGGCGGCTGTTACGCCAGCGTGTATCACCTGCAAGAGAGAGAGAGAGAGAGAGAGAGAGAGAGAGAGAGAGAGAGAGACGGGGTGCCTAATCTTCAGGGGATCACATTCCTTTAGTTTAGTCTCACACAAAAACAGGTCGAAGTACAATACATTATTTTTCCTGTGTAATTTTCGACCCAGTGATGTAATATTACCCAAGACAAATCGAGTACTTTTTCCTCCATACCCTCAAGGTGGTCCAAGGTGACGCAATCTTACACACGATACAGATAGACTAAATCCTTATCGTCTGTTTATTTTAATGACGTTATTACTGTCAAAAAAAGATGAAAACAAAGAAAAAATCCCAAACAGATAGAATATATTTTACTCCTATCAAGTTTTATTGAAGATAAAAAAAAGAAAGTTTATTCGAAAGTAAAGAATAATTTTTTTATCGGTTTGCATTTTAACGAAAGTAAACCACATGTAATTTATCATAAACTTTCAAAATATTATAGAAAAATATTAAGAATGATAAATCTTTGAGGTGCAATTTATGAGAATTTATTTACAAAACTTCGACTAAGTATAGGTGAAAATTTATTGGTAAATTATACGATAAAATCATACAATCTTGTTCTCAATGAATAGACAAATAAACTGACCACAAAGAAAATGAAAAGTTGACTGTTAGACCGAGGAATTGACTGACTGAAAACTGACTGAGTGAAAAATAGACAGAATGAATGAAAAATTGATTGACTCATTGAATGGAATATTATTTGACTGACTGACTGACTGACTGAGAGGGACAATTACTGTTATATATTTTACAACATGACAGAAAACACAAAAGAGAGAGAGAGAGAAAGAGAGAGAGAGAGAGAGAGAGAGAGAGAGAGAGAGAGAGAGAGAGAGAGAGAGAGAGACAGAGAGAGAGAATTTCTTAGGGGATATAGAGAAAAAGTCAGAGGCAGACAAGACACACAGAAGACAGAAACAAACTAACAAAGAGATAGAAACAGAGAGATCGAGAGAGAAAGAAAGGTATAGGCAGAGAGAGAGAGAGAGAGAGAGAGAGAGAGAGAGAGAGAGAGAGAGAGACATAAGAAGAAAACATATCCAAGAAATTTTGCTCTGGATGGAAATAAAAGTAATGCTTTATGTTGCGGGTGTTGGCAAGACCTCAGCACACACGGGTTATTCTTGGTCAGAGTTTAATAGTATCATCAGCCGACATGCTCAAGAAATGCTGAGGGCCCCCTGGTCGATCCACTCGTGAGATGCCCCGTGGAAGAGCTCAAGGGAAACAAGGTAATAATCAAGAGAAATAAAGGAAGATATGTGTGTGTGTGTGTGTGTGTGTGTGTGTGTGTGTGTGTCTGTGTGTGTGTGTGTGTGTGTGTCTGTGTGTGTGTGTGTGTGTCTGTGTGTGTGTGTGTGTGTGTGTGTGTGTGTGTGCTGGGGTTACAGGTCACTGTTGGTTTTATTATGAAACAAAGGTGAGATTTCATTGATTTATTATTATTGTTATTATTATTATTATTATTATTATTATTATTATTATTCATTATAATTATCATTATTCATTATGATTATTATTATTGTTATTTATAATTATTATTATTGTTTATTATTTATTATTATTATTAGTATTATTATTTTTTTTTATATCAAAGATCCTCCAATAAGTTTCGTCATTACCTCCAGTTTTCTCAAATGTTTCACTCAATGTATCTGTCTATCGGTCACCTTCCTTCCTCTACTGATGAAATAAGATGAAACCGGTACACTAAACACTGAAAACAAAATCTGAATAATTCCCACTACCTTGAACATGAGCCGAACGAAGTAAGATGATCCATAACTTCCTCGTGTTTTCCCTGGAGAGTGTCGCAAATATTCGCTTTTCTCAGTAAGTTTCATTGAGATTCTTAAAGGTTGGTGTGGAGTCTAATATGTGAGAAATAAATAGAGTGGTATATGTAGTTTAGTTTAATTACCTACTTAGTCTATTACTGCTAAGACGGTTCTGGACTCCCAGCACCTTGGTTGGTCTGAAGGACGCCTCCACCACCCAGTAAGAGCATCCTTGATCTGTCTCAGACGTACCTAGAGGCGACGTCCGTCCTTTGACCGTCCCGACCACCCGACGGATCCACGTGACGGTAACAAGCCCTATCGTGTGCTCCTGCACTCTCTCTCTCTCTCCACCACCACCACCAACCATACTAACACCATTGTTATACACACTAACCTCTCCACCGACCATGTCTCAGTGTTGTCCCACCTCCCCCGTCACACTGAGCCCCAACATCCTCCAGGTTGTGGATTACACCGAACTTCTCGACGTCAGAACAGATGACAAACTCAAGTAGAAAGTACACGTCTCCACATCCTCCGTTATACTCAAACATTGGGATTTTTTCTACGTCTGAGCTCGAGATTATTTACACAACCTTCACACTTCGTAAACTGACTCACACTTCCAGGTCATATCTACGGCCTCTTGCTGATCGCTACAAGAACAACCTCACCTCAACCATTGTATCAGCAACGATTCATAGATAACTTATGTATTCACTCTTTAGTTCATCTCTATTTTGTTCTGTAATTACATTAAATATCCTTGTTAAAAGATTCCTTGCTGGTTAACTTGGGCGTGTCATCTGGGCGGGTTACCTGGGCGGGTTACCTGGGCGAGTCACCTGTGAGAGTCACCTGGGAGAATCACCTGGGCAAGTCACCTAGACGAGTCACCTGAGAGAGTTACTTGGGCGAACCACCTGGGAAAGTCACCTGGGCGTCGACTTTCAAAGTGACGGTGGTGGTGGGGGGGGTAGGTGAGACTAATTACAGGTGTGGTGGCTGAATGCGTCTCGCCTCGCCCACACCTTCCAGACGCCCCACGAGGAAGACAATGGGGTACACACAAACACACACACACACACACACACACACACACACGCACAGAATTATTCACATAAACGCATATACAGACGCCCAAACAAACACACACACACACGCGCACACACCTGTTTGGAGGTCTAATGAGAACGTGATCCAGTTTACCTGTTTAAAGGTCATCTTGCTCTGGAATGTGAGCTGCCCTGAAGGTCTGGGTCACCTCCTCGTGGAACTGGTGAGGTGAAGAGGGAAGGTTATATGTGTGTGTGTGTGTGAGAGAGATGGGGAGAGAGTGAGAGTGAGGGAAGATGGAGAGTAAAAGGGAGAGAAAGAGAGAGTGAAATAAATTGGTGAGGTGAGTAGGGAAGGTGGTGAGAGAGAGAGAGAGAGAGAGAGAGAGAGAGAGAGAGAGAGAGAGAGAGAGAGATCTCGAAGAACTGGTAAAGTAATTATAGAAGATTATATACTTGAGAGAGAGAGAGAAAGGAATGACGAGAACAAGAACTGGGTAAAATGATTATAGGAAAATACAGGCCTAGAGAGAGAGAGAGAAAACAAATGAGAATGAGAGACAGAGAAAAGTAGACTGAAAGAGAGATAGAGAATAATAATAACCATTGTAGTCCCCATTGTGTGCCAGGTAAGCAAGAAGACCAGACAAGGGGAGGAGCCACTAAAGTGTGAGGTTTACGAAGTGTGAAGGTTGTGTAAATAATCTCGAGCTCAGATGTAGAAAATCCCAATGTTTGAGTATAACGGAGGATGTGGAGACGTGTACTTTCTACTTGAGTTTGTCATCTGTTCTGACGTCGAGAAGTTCGGTGTAATCCACAACCTGGAGGATGTTGGGGCCCAGTGTGACGGGGGAGGTGGGACAACACTGAGACATGGTCGGTGGAGAGGTTAGTGTATAAAATGGTGTTAGTATGGTGGTGGTGGGAGAGAGGAGAGAGAGAGAGAGAGAGAGGAGAGAGAGAGTGGGGGGGCATTACCAGGGCACACGATAGGGCTTGTTACCGTCACGTGGATCCGTCGGGTGGTCGGGACGGTCAAAGGACGGACGTCGCCTCTAGGTACGTCTGAGACAGATCAAGGATGCTCTTACTGGGTGGTGGAGGCGTCCTTCAGACCAACCAAGGTGCTGGGAGTCCAGAACCGTCTTAGCAGTAATAGACTAAGTAGGTAATTAAACTAAACTACATATACCACTCTATTTATTTCTCACATATTAGACTCCACTCCAACCTTTAAGAATCTCCTTACCGTCTTTGATATGATACTACAGTAATAATAATAATAATAATAATAATAATAATAATAATAATAATAATAATAATAATAATAATAATAATAATACCCAAGACACAAACTTAAGGTGGGTAAATAATTCAAGTTGATAAACGTGTAAGAAACCAATTATGTTAGGAAAAAACCAACAACAGAACAGCGTCAGAAACCAGTAAAGTGTGTCAGAAATAATGGTTGTAGTGTGATAGGATATTTTCTTGATTAATCTTACGCGTTTAAATAGGATTAAATAGCGATTATTAAAAGATTTTGTTGCAATTTATAGGCAAGTTCGCAACACTGATGGCAAGATGTTCTATTGTTGCTTTTGTATTGGTGGTGGTTTTATCTGAGCCTGTTTTAGGTCATTAAAGGTGTTTTAGGTCACACCAAAGTCATTTTAGGTCATCTTTAGAAAACAACTAACTGTACACACACACAAACACACACACACACACACACACACACACACACACACACACACACACACACACACACACACACACACATGATCAACCCACGTCACTGTAAACTTAGGCATAGTGTCAACATTGTCTTGTGACCCACGAAAAGGTCAAACAGGTGACACATGATTGAGTAAAAGTTGGTCAGGTGAGGTTAACCGGGGTCATCCTCAGTTCTTTATCCCCCTTCGTCATCCATATTTGTGTGTGTGTGTGTCTGTCTGTCTGTCTTTCACTTTGGTAATAATGGTGGTTTTAGATTTTCATTTAAAAAGTGTTGTGTGATTTTATTTATTTGGATGTGTGTGTGTGTGTGTGTGTGTGTGTGTGTGTGTGTGTGTGTGAAGATCGCTAGCTCTCTCTCTCTCTCTCTCACTCAGTTCGATAACCGTTGCTAGGCTCCCAGTCCATTGCTAGGATCTTTTACCGTTGCTAGGACCACATACCGTTGTCAGGCTTGTTTACCATTGCTAATTTTCCTGTTGTTTTATTGTAATCAGTTATTTGTACCCGTGTCCTGGGAGAAACAGGTCTTGTGTGGAGACATATTTCACGTGGTACTTATTTTATAGGGTACTTATTTCACGAGGCACTGATTTTACAGGATGCATATTTTAAATGGCACTTATTTCATGAGGCACTTATTTAACGAGGTATTAATTTTTCAAGACATATTTCAACGAGGTACTTATTTCACTATGTCCTTATTTCACGAGGTAGTTATATTAAGGAGTATTTATATTATGGGGGGTTACTTATCTCACGTAGTACTTATTTCACGGTTTGGTGGGAGAGGTCCAGAGGTGAAGAGAGGGGGGTGGGGGGTGGGGGGGTTACATATGTTACGCCGTTACTAATTTTACCCAGTATCATCATTCACTCAGTAGAGGACTCACCTCACCGTCTGGTCATCACCGTTAAGTCCACTCCCTTAAACGCGTCTTCAAGGACTGCCAGTGTCATCCTCCGTACTAAACCAGCCCGGTCTCTTCTGTAGTCTATCCCTGTTTACCAACCTACCTACCCGATTAATCTTCTCCCTATTCACCCATCCCCTAGTCAATAAATCCCCCTATTCAACCATCTATAAAGCCATTAACAATCCCCTTCATGTATCCCCCGCTGCTCCTTTACAATCCCATAAATGAGCCATAAATTCACCACATCCTTAAAATTAGCGTAGTATCCCCCTGACAATCATAGAAAACGATTATTTATCGCCAAGGAATAATGGGTAACTAAATAAAATCAACTGGATCCAATTTTAGGTTGAAATAAAATATAAACAAAGACCAAACATTCAAACGGAGGCGGTGTGTAATAATAATGATGATACAAGTCAACGTTGAGGTCAGATACAAGTGAACCGAGTCTCTGTTTGGTGTGTGTGTGTGTGTGTGTGTCCGTGTGTGTGTCCGTGTGTGTGTGCTACGGGATCCTCAAGGTCTCGGATAATAATACAGAAAGATATTTTGGATGTCTGGGGAGGAGGAGGGGAGGAAGAGGAGGGGAAGGGGAGGAAGAGGGGGGGAAGATGAGGAGGAGGAGGGGAAGATGAGGAGGAGGAGGAGGAGGGGCAAGCAGAGGAAAGGGTAGTAGTTCACCTTGAGGAACTTTCAACTAATACCTAGATGCAGTTGAAGAAAAAATTAATATAAATAATGAAAGTCTGGACGGACGAGTGGTCTGTCTGTCTGTGCGTCTGTCTGTCAGTCTGTCCGTCTACCTGTCTGTCTGTCTGTCTGTCTGTGTATTATTGTGTTTTGTATTTACTTATAATTCCTTTAATTATCATATCCATTACTTTTCCTTTTGTTACCTGGAGAAGGTGGGGAAGCAAGCCAATTAAGGTGAGGCGAACACACACACATACACACATACATACATACATACATACATACATACATACATACATACATACATACATACATACATACATACATACGCTAACCTTAAATAAAAGATAAAGTTTAAAATATGAATTATGCAACAGAGAATGACTTGTAACGTTGAGATGAGATGAGAGGAAGATGCAACCTGACAGACAAACAGACAGACAATTGTTTTATTTGGGTCAAGAGCAGCACGTGCCAGTGACGGTGGTGATAATGGTGGAGAGAGTGAGGGAGAAGAGGGAGAGGGTGGTGGGAGAATGAGGGAGAGGGTGAGAGATAATGAAGGGGGGGAGAGGGTGAATGGTGGTGGGGAACGGAGGAGGAAAAAAGGGGTGATGAGGGAGAAGAAGGAGGAAAATAAGGGAGGAAAGAGGAAGAAAAAGAGGGAGAAGGAGGTAGAAAAGGAGGGAGATGTATGAAGGGAAAGAGGGGAAGGTTACAGAGAGAGAGAGAGAGAGAGAGAGAGAGAGAGAGAGAGAGAGAGAGGAATCAAAGGTTGAGATAAAGAGTGATAGCCATAAAGCCGTCTTTCCTTAAATGACTTTCTACCCCCAAAGGTCTCAACAAATGTCTCGGTCATGAGCCTGTGTTATCTCTCACGTCAGCCGGGTCGTGCGAGTCAGTCAGTCAGTCAGTCAGTCAGTCAGTCTCCCGGGTCGTGTGAGTCAGTCAGTCAGCCGGGTTGTGTGATTCAGTCAGTCAGTCAGCCGGGTTGTGTGATTCAGTCAGTCAGTCAGCCGGGTTATGTGATTCAGTCAGTCAGTCAGCCGGGTTATGTGATTCAGTCAGTCAGTCAGCCGGGTTGTGTGATTCAGTCAGTCAGTCAGCCGGGTTATGTGATTCGGTCAATCAGCCGAGTCGTGTGAGTCAGTCAGTCAGTCAGTCAGTCAATCAGCCGAGTCGTGTGAGTCATTATATAAACTAAAAGAACAACAATTTTCTTCTTTGGTTTCTGTAATCAACATAATAACCATCACCTACGTTAGAGGTCAGAGGTCAAAGGTTAAACTCTACAGCCTTGATACATACCCCAGTCGACATCATGATCCGATAACAGAAGATAACAGAAAATCCTTTACTTTTTCACACTTGATACTTATAACACTTCCGTCTATGAAAGTCACTAGTCGCTCGTGTTGCTATGTGTTTGAGGGTCACGGGGTCATGGAGGTCAAGATCACGTCTTAGAGGGTGGGGTAGGGTCAAGTTAAGCATCAGTATTGTGCCTTGGTGAGGATTAATGAGGCTTCAGTTTGTGAAGTCTATATGAGAGACAGACAGACAGACATATACATACATACATACATACATGCATACATACATACATACATGGGAGGCGTCACACTGGAAGAGGTGGGGAGGAGCAGGGAAGGGCAAATGGTAGTGATGGTAGTGGTGGTAGTGGTGGTGGTGGTGGTGGTAGTGATGGTAGTAGTGGTGGTGGTGGTGGTGGTAATTCTCGTTAGGTGACACAAAACAAAACTACTTCATCGCGTACAGGTAAAAAGAATCATTCCCTCACCTGGTAATTATCATGACGATTCACCTGTAATAATAATAATAATAATAATAATAATAGAGTATTCTAGAGATTAATTAAGAGGTTCATGGTCTAAATGGTAACACGTTCCAATGTTTGGTGGGACAAAGGGATAGTTCACAACCATCCTTAGGGCTTAAACCATCCGTGTGTGTGTGTGTGTGTGTGTGTGTGTGTGTGTGTGTGTGTGTGTGTGTGTGTGTGTGTGTTTCTACAAGCTCCTTTCCCCTCTCATAAAAGAAACGAAGAGGAATAGATAACAACACATAAACAGGATAAAACAATGAATAAATATAATGTGAAACTGATAATCAAAATAGCAAAGAATTAGCTAGAGTCAAGTGTCGGGGTGAGTGTGCGCTGGTAGGTGTGTGCGCTGGTAGGTGTGTGCGCTGGTAGGTGTGTGCGCTGGTAGGTGTGTGTGTGCCGCTGGTAGGTGTGTACGCCTGGTAGGTGTGTGTGCTGGTAGGTGTGTGCGCTGGTGGGTGTGTGCGCTGGTGGGTGTGTGCGCTGGTAGGTGTGTGTGCGCTGGTGGGTGTGTGTGTGGGTGTGTGCGCTGTGGGGTGTGTGTGCGCGCTGGTGGGTGTGTGTGCGCTGGTAGGTGTGTGCGCTGGTGGGTGTGTGTGCGCTGGTAGGTGTGTGCTGGTAGGTGTGTGCGCTGGTGGGGTGTGTGTGCGCTGTTGGGTGTGTGCGCTGGTAGGTGTGTGCGCTGGTGGGTGTGTGCGCTGGTAGGTGTGTGCGCTGGTGGGTGTGTGTGCGCTGGTGGGTGTGTGTGCTGGTAGGTGTGTGCGCTGGTGGGTGTGTGCGCTGGTGGGTGTGTGCTGTGGGTGTGTGCGCTGGTGGGTGTGTGCGCTGGTGGGTGTGTGTGTGCTGGTGGGTGTGTGCGCTGGTGGGTGTGTGCGCTGGTGGGTGTGTGCGCGCTGGTGGGTGTGTGCGCTGGTGGGTGTGTGCGCTGGTAGGTGTGTGCGCTGGTGGAAGGTGTGTGCTGGTAGGTGTGTGCGCTGGTAGGTGTGTGTGCGCTGCGTGCAGGTGTGTGCGCTGGTAGGTGTGTGCGCTGAGTGGTGTGTGTGCGCTGGTAGGTGTGTGTGCGCTGGTAGGTGTGTGCGCTGGTGGGTGTGTGCTGGTGGGTGTGTGCGCTGGTGGGTGTGCGCTGGTGGGTGTGTGCGCTGGTGGGTGTGTGTGCGCGCTGGTAGGTGTGTGCGCTGGTGAGTTGTGTGCGCTGGTGGGTGTGTGCGCTGGTAGGTGTGTGCGCTGGGGCAGGTGTGTGCGCTGGTGGGTGTGTGCGCTGGTGGTGTGTGTGCGCTGGTAGGAGTGTGCGCTGGTAGGTGTGTGCGCTGGTAGGTGTGTGTGTGTGTGTGTGTGTGTGTGTTCCCGGGCAGTTCACTTTCACTTTAGGACATATAGTGTGTGCGCTGGTAGGTGTGTGCGCTGGTAGGTGTGTGTGTGTGTGTGTGTGTGTGTGTTCCCGGGCAGTTCACTTTCACTTTAGGACATATAGTAATGACCACAGACAGACTCAGAGAGAGCGATGGGGAATATTAAATAGAATAGAGAGAGAGAGAGAGAGAGAGAGAGAGAGAGAGAGAGAGAGAGAGAGAGAGAGAGAGAGAGAGAGAGCATCGCACAGCTGACACAAACGACTTCACCCTCAGAGAGATAATTACGAAGATCATTAGCAGAGGACGTGATAAATGATGCTGTGTTAATGAGAGAGGAGGAGAGAGGGAGGGAGGGATGGAGGGAGGAAGGAAGGGAGACAAGAAGAAAGGAAGAGAAATACAAACACTGAGACACAAACACTGAGACACAAACACACAAGCACAAGCACACAAACACAATAAGAATCCTCACCACATTGTTTCTTCGTCCTTTCGATAAGTGGGTGACGAGGCGTTAAGAAACTACAAGACAATGGACCGTTTATCTTACCGCTATCTTACCGGCCCGCTATCTTTCCACTATTTGACCACTGCATTACCCACTGTATTACCGCTATCTTACCGCTATATTTTAATTCATTACTGGTATCTTTATTGTTCATTTAATAATAATAATAATAATAAATTGCTAGGGTTTTTTTCTGTTCATATACCATTAAATTTCATATCACAATGTAAATATACCATAATTACATAAAAATCTTTCAAAGCAAACACTCAATACAAAGCAAACAACCTAACCAATGCAAACAATGACTACAATACAAACAACAGATGGAAAAATAATCATGAGTTTGCAAAAAATTTAACACAATGCAAATAATTATAATCAACTCTTGCCAAAAAAAAAAAATTAAATAATTCTCACATTGCAAACAGTTCTCACAGTGTAAACAAACGGTGTGAAAACAGTAAAATATAATAAACACATAAGAATTAGCCCACAATTACGACATACACTCACACGATGATGATACAAGGGTGTGTGCAGTGACTAGAGGACAATGCACTCAAATATTGCAAGATTATTTTATCATTTACATCACACAAGGACTGGGAGAGAGAGACAGGTAAGGAGAAAGTGGAAGTGAAAAATTAGTGATAGGATGGATAATAAGATACAAAGAGAGAGAGAGAGAGAAAGAATAAATGTCAAGAGAATGATAGAATGAGGGAGAGAGAGAGAGAGAGAGAGATAGGGAGAAGGAAAATTTAAAGAGAAATTAAAGACACACAGAGATGGTGCAGAAATTAAAGGAAATTAAAAGAGACAGAGAATAACAGAGAAGAAGAGACAGACACAGAGAGTAAACGAGAGTGATAATGAAGGATAGACAGAGAGAAAGAAAGTATATAAAAAAGACAGAGACGGAAAGAAACAAACAAAGAGACAGATATAAAACAGAGAGAGAGAGAGAGAAGTAGAGACAGACAACAAAATATGACAGAAAACCAGAGAGACGAAGAGACAGTAATACAGAAATAGACAGAAGGACAGATTAAAAGAGAGAGTGTTTGGGCAAGGATGGCAGTCAGTAAACAGGTTCACAGAGCCTTGTAGGTGACTTAGCAGCTCGTCGACGGTAAATCACTTTTTAGGGGCTGAAGGACGATGGAAACTGACCAGTGCTGTTGGCAAGTACCCCGTTGTTTAACTGTACTGTGGAAATAATGGTAATATTGAATAGTAATGAGATTATTGTTGTTATTGTTGTTATTATTATTATTATTATTATTATTATTATTATTATTATTATTATTATTATTATTATAAACGACAATTAGAAAACTAGAACATTATTAAATATTAAATAATAAATAATAAAATGGAAACAATTATTAATAAATTATGAATAAAATAAAATTAAATCAAACGTGGAAACAATATAATTAGTAAATAAAGATAAATAAAGATGAGTAGAAAGAAATTGATAAAGAATAAAAACAGGAAATAGGAATATATAAAAACTAAAATATAAAATTAAACTAAAATCAAAACAAATGAAAACATTCAAATAAAAAAACAACATCTTCCAACATTACCAACATCTTCACCTGGAGAAGCACAAGTTAATCAAAGATTCCCAACAGGGCTTCACAAGCGGGCGTTCATGTCTAACTAGTCTATTAACATTCTTTTCAGCTGTTTTCGAATCAGTGGACGAGGGGCACGACTATGATGTCGTATATCTTGGCTTTAGGAAGGCCTTCGACAGAGTCCCCCACGAATGACTAATAAGAAAAGTGGAGGCTCATGGCATTGGAGGAGATATTCTAAAATGGATTAGGGCGTGGTTACAGGACAGGAAACTGCGAGTGAGCATTAACGGCACTAAATCCGATTGGAGTAACGTCACTAGTGGAGTTCCCCAAGGCTCAGTACTTGGACCATTATTATTTATTATATAAGTAAACGACATAGATATCGGCATAGACAGCAACATAAGTAAATTTGCTGATGACACTAAAATGGAGCGTATAATTAAATCTGACTAGGACTCCGCAAAACTACAGGAAGATCTAAACAAATTTTTCGACTGGTCTGAAAAATGGCAGATGAACTTCAGTGTGGACAAATGTAAAGTACTTAGTCTAGGAGATGTAAACAGAGAAACCAGATATCAGATGAACAACGATGTTATTGAGAAATCCGAATGTGAGAAAGATTTAGGAGTATTGATAAGTAGGAATCTTAAGCCAAGTAAACAACGTGTATTTGCTCGTAACAAGGCTAATACAGTACTTGGGTTTATACAAAGGAGTGTTAGTTACAAGACTGGAGAGTGGAGAGGTCGTCCTGAAACTATATCTTGCGCTTGTGAGACCTCACTTGAATTACTCAGTTCAATTCTGGTCACAGTACTACAGAATGGATATAGAATCCCTAGAAAGAATTCAAAGGAGAATGTCAAGACTAATCCCGGGCATTAGGAACCCCGAGTACAGAGACAGGTTAAAACATCTTAATTTGCACTCCCTCGAGAGACGTAGAGTGAGGGGCGATGATGATATACGCCACTGATCGGCTTGTTAGCCGCTTGGGCGAAATGGAGCCGCCCGGGCGAGTCACGTCTCTGTCACGCACTGTTGGCAAATACTGGGCATGCACCGGCTCCTGAATGTACCTGAACCCGCTCCAGTGTTGGTCAAGTCTTCTCTTGAAAGAGCTCACACTCGGTGCCGTCACAAGGTAGATTGTTCTTTACAACCCTCACTCCGAAAAAGTTTGCCCTCACGGTTTTCCGGACTTGCGGCTTCTCAAATTATCCAACCAGGAGCGAACTCGTAACAATGGTTTTAAATTAGACAAATTTAGATTTAGGCGCGAAATAGGTAAACACTGGTTTGGAAATAGAGTAGTGAATGATGGGGGTTGGGTGCACAGTAAATGGGACTGCCCAGTATGGGCCAATAGGCCCGCTGCAGTTTCCTCCATTCTTATGTCCTTATGTTCTTATTACCAACATCTTCCAACATTACCAACATCTTCCAACATTACCAACATCTTCCAACAGCTAAGACAGGGTCAATCAATCTAGCCTTTGAAATATTCCTGCAAGTGAATCAATTTATCTTGTGCCTCGGAACGAAGATTTTTTACTCAATTTCAATTTCTCTCTAAGACACCATCGGCCTCTTCCTATGTGTTTATCAGCCAGAGTAGATAAGCCGTGTATAGTGTTGAGTAAAAGGATTTAACTGATAAGATACATTCAGCACCTCCTAATCCTTTGTGAACATGCGATCCAACCCAACAACAACTGTCTTAACGCGTTTGTCATAGAGTGAAGTGAAATTAACTGAGAATTCACTACTAACAGAATTCGACCCCGTGTAAATCTTTATCCTTTACTTAGAAATCACATGAAATACGATTCAGTCCCTTTGTATAATAAATACTAATCAATCGATTATATCGTTTATAAATAAGGAATCAAATCCCTTACAACAGGTGCATCTCCATAGCGTCTTTTGTTCGTATCCTTGTATGGTATAGGGTAGAGGGAGTGGAGCCAGCGTGCTTCGCCTTATCACTTATTCAAGAGGTCATAAACATAAGAACGCCGAAAACACCCCTACGAGATAGGTTCCTACCGATGACGGGGGAAAACCAAACGACAGGGAGGGGGGTCTCTCTCTCTCTCTCTCTCTCTCTCGTGGAAGGGGACAGGGCAGCTGGGGTCGTCCATGAGGGAAGAGAGAGGGCGAGGAAGACCACCACAGAGGAGTCTTGTAGGAGGTCGTGGGAAGCGAAAGTGGAAGAACAAGGTGCAAGCAAGGATACTGTCTGACATCCCGCATCCCGTCCGTACCATCCCCCATCCCGTCCTACAACCTCCTAGCCCATCCCAGCACCTCTCAACCAATCCCAGCGTCCCTCATCCTATTCCAGCATCCCCCGAGTAAGGATTTCTTATTTCCATCCCACCATCCCACGATATCCTTCACCATCCCACCATCCCACCATCCCAACTATCCTCACCATCCCACCATCCCACCATCCCAACTATCCTCACCATCTACACCATCCCACCATACCTATCTTCCTACCATCCCACCATCCCCACCATCCCCACACCAACCATCCTTTCTGCCTCTCTTATGTGGCCCATGAACCCAACTCAGGTGAGAGAAAGTAATCAACCACCTGGCCTCACCTGGTTCACCAAACACTAAAAAAAAAAAAAAATCACAAACAGAAACTCACACAAAAATCACCTAAACGAATGACTAAATAACTCACAACAAAAGACAATCACCAGATGTTATTGATTAGTTAAATTATCTATTTGGTAACTGGGAGCGTTTATGTTTTTGGGTCAATATACAGGTAAGAAGATACAGGTTATGTTAATTAAGCCCAGGTTGAGTGATGGTCTGGCTAAATACACCTGAGAGAGGGGATACTAAAGGAGAAGAAAAAAAAAGTTTTACCCGTCTTCCAGGACAGAGGAATTTATATATACTGAAGTTATGATGATAATAACAATATATCATAACTCACGTGGGAAAAAAATATTAATCTTTTCTTAAATTTGTTTATGGCAGCAACGTAAAGAATAATAGTCACAC
>NW_024713129.1:11296673-11406673 GCF_018991925.1 Homarus americanus
TTTAAAAGAATTATCTTACTTTATTATAGAACCAAAAATTATTATAAATAAAGTTTTTTGTTAATACTTTCTAAAAAATAACTAAATTAAAGTAAGTAAATTAATAGATAAGTAAACAGATAAAAAGATAAGAGAGACGGAAGTTACCAAACAAACAAACAAACAACAAATAAACAAACAAATAAACAAACAAAAATCAACAAACAAACAACAAAACAAACAAATATAAACAAATAAGAATAAACAGAAAACAGAAAAATATGAGAATAATAAACGTAACAATTACCTTTTTTTGTATTTCCGTCGACCTTGAATTTTTAGATGAGCTTCTATTCGATTTTCCAGCCAGTCGACCTTCCAGCTACTCGACCTTCCAGACACTCGACCATCCAAGCACTTGATAACATTCCAGACACTCGACCTCCCAGCTACTCGACCTTCCACCCACACGGCCTTCCACCCACTCGGCCTTTCACCCACTCGGCCTTCCACCCACACGGCCTTCCACCTACTCGGCCTTCCACCCACTCGACCTTCCACCCACTCGACCTTCCACCCACTCAACCTTCCACCCACTCAACCTTCCACCCACTCCACCACCCAGACGTTTGACCTTCATAGACCAATCATATCCTCGCATGATTCTAGGTACTGCGTTGTTTATTGGTCCAGAGTTTCAGGTAGGGTACAGGTGAGAGTCGTAAAATACATCCTGCCATGATTACGAGAGGGAGAGGGAGAGAGAGAGAGAGGGAGAGAGAGGGAGTGAGAGTAAAAGAAAGGGGGTTAGACGGATAAAAAAGTTAAAATAAGTGTGTGTGTGTGTGTGTGTGTGTGTGTGTGTGTGTGTGTGTGTGTGTGTGTGTGTGTGTGTGTGTGTGTGAGAGAGTGTGTGTGTGAGTGTGTGTGTGTGTGTAAGTACTTATTAGGAAACATATATTACATCCTAACAGTGACCCCCTCCCTTCCCCTTTTACCTTCTCTCCCCTCCATTACCTCCCTTTACGACGTAATAAATACCACACAACAGACCTTGAGAACCATCAACCAAAACAGCTCATGACACGTAAATGACCCAGACAATGTTATCGAACTGATCACTACAACAACCCACCTCACCCCCCACCACCCCTTACCTGTAATAGGAGGCGGAGGGTAACTAATATATATTCATGAGTTTATCGCAAATTAAGATATTTTTAAGGGATGAAGTTGTTTTTGTTCTGGTGAGTCTCGTTAATTCTCAGTCATAAGAGGAAGCTTTTGATAGATTATAGACAGGTGTATAATGAGAATGTTATGTTAAAAGGTCTTTGTTGTGGGTATTTGTAGTGGTAGTAGTAGTAATAGTAATAGGAGTAGTAGTAGTATAATTGTAGTTGGTACTGTTGACACACACACACACACACACACACACACACACACATACACACACACACACACATACATACCCACACAGATCATGAGTTCCTGGATTACACTTATAAAAAAAAAATGAACAGAAAAGGACCCAGGTGAAGGTCTAGCATCTTAGGCACTCCGCTAAAAAAAAAAAATACAACTCCACCATAATGACTGTCTCAGTAAAAACCATCCGTGACCCAACACTCTGGCTGTATATTTTTTCTCTCACTAACTTTGAAAACAACTTAACAAAAGAATTAGGACAGACGACCTTGTAAGATTTCCTGGTAGTGTTGTCAGGTTTGGAGTCTTGAGATCTACTTCACATCCGCCAAAGGACAAAGACTTATTATTTAGTAATCTTGTTTTACTTCACATCCACCAACATACTTCAAAACACTGCTTTCATCTCTCCATCTGCTTCACATCCTCCAAAGATTCTTAGGTACAATGCTATTATTTAGATTATCACTTATAGTTCACATCTACTAAAATAACTAAAACTGTAAACTTCACCCCCTTGTAGACCTTCACTTCTACTTCACATCTGCCAAAAGATCGTGTACGGAGGCCTGTTCCTTCCTGTCTAGTTGGCTCCGTTTTTCTTAGGTATTATCTTAAAGAGAGATCTGAGAGCCTGAGAGCCGAGTACCTGAAGAAGGTGAGAACAAGTGTTTGTTTGAGGAGTATAGGAGAGACAGAGTGTGTGTGTATGTGTGTGTGTGTGTGTGTGTGTGTTGCTATTACTGTTTGTTTGTATATACGAAGAGGTGTGAAAGTGTTTTTGTGAGTTTGTGCGTAATTATGTTTTATTGTATGTATGTAGCCTTATCTATAATGAATGTGTCCGCATATATTGTATGTAATGTAATGTAATGTATGTTAGAATACGTTACGTTGGGATGGGTGAAGTGAAATAATCCGGGATGTAGATTCTTCAGGTGATCCGACAAAAGCATCAGTCAGTACAATAGTTCCTGGGGCGTGAGACAATCCCTTCAGGAGAAACTGTCGTGTCAGAGGTCAACCCAGGAGGTCAGGTCAAGTGTCGTGGCCAGGTGTAGCCTTCCGTTATGTTACATTATTGGTGTTCCGTTTATACTGTTAATATTATTGGTTTATATGTTGTACCGTTTCTGTTGTACCGTTTATAGTGTACCGTTCGTGAAGTAGTAAGTTTTGTTTATTTTTTTAATGAGAGAGAGTGAGAGTGAAAGAGAGAGAGAGTGAGTGAGAGTAAAAGAGAGAGAGACAGTGAGAGAGAGAAAGAAAGAGAGGGTGTGAGAGAGAAAGAGGAGGAAAAGATAGAAGAAGAGAGATAGAGAGAACAAAAGAGACAGAAAGTGTGAGATAAAACCAACAGAGAGAGAGTAAGTTAAGTGAATGGAGAGACCGAGGATTATAGAGACAAAGAGAACGAAAAAAATGGTAGCGAAAACCAAGGAAGAAGAAGAAGAGAGAGAGAGAGAGAGAGAGAGAGAGAGAGAGAGAGAGGGGGGGTTTGTGAATCAGCGAAAACATTACACACACTTCTGAGGATCTTCAAAGCCCACAACAACAACAAAAACAACAACATTTAGATGAAGAACAAAAACAGAAATAAGAAAACAAAGAACACCTGAGAAGAAGAAAAAGTAAAAGAAAAAAAAAGAAGCAAAAGAACAAAATTAAATAAGAGACGAAGAAGAAATTAGAAGGACGAAAAGAAACAAAGAATAAACAAGGGGAAAAAAGATAAGAACCAGACGAATAAGAAGAAAAGAAGAAATACAAGAAGAAAAGGAAGATGGGGAAGGGGGTATTCTTATATGGGAGCGGCAGCTATCAGTGGCCCTGGGCAAGGGTTGAGGGCCACTACTGGACGAGGCTGATCACAAAGATAGAGGTGGGGGGAGGGGGTGGGGGGGGTAGGTCCTGTGTGTGTGTGTGTGTGTGTGTGTATGTGGTCAGTGGATACCAGACACCCGCCACCACTACTACCACCACCACCATCCCGTTATCACTAGGCAAAGAAACTGAAGAGGACCCAGTAGTAAGCCTTGGGGTTACATCACCAATATTTATTTTTTCCTGCATTATTTATCCTCCTCAACCACACCCCCCCTCTTCATCGTTCACCCCTCCACACACACACACACACACACACACACACACACACACACACACACACACACACACACACTAAAGGGAAATATCAAAGGACTCAGTGTATTGCCTCTAGCTACCTCAGTATTCTTCTTCACAATCTTGTAATTCCTCTGTCTCATCCACGCATTTCTCATCACTTCCTCCCCTCTCTCTATCTCCCTCCCTCACACACACACACACACACACACACACACACACACACACACACACAAACACATCCCGGTACTATAAGGAATTAAACTTTGACGGACCTCAGCAACGTCCTTGTGGGTACCTCACCACTCATCTTCTTCTTCTTCAATTACATCTAACCCTTCTCCCTCTCCCCCCCGCCCCTCTGCCCCCCTTCCTTTTTACCATTCCCTCATTTTCCACCCCCTGCCCTCTCTCACCTCTCACCCCTCACCTTTAACGGCCCAGAGAAGGAGGGAGGGGGAGGGAGATGTCCTGACGTCTTCCCTTGTTGCCTGAAGGTCGCTCTCATCCTCAACTAACTGTTCACTGTGTGTCTTGGTGTGTGTGTGTGTGTGTGTGTGTGTGTATCTAAGGTAGTTTTCTATGAACGTTTGTATGTATGGTATGTATGTATGTATGTATGTATGTCTGTCTGTATTTTTATATGAGAAAATGATATTATACATACATATATACATACATACATATAAGGTTACGACAATATACTCTCACTTTCGTTTTCACTGGTCGGGATAATAAGCGGCGGTGTGAGTATAGTGACCACACGGTATACGAGCTAACCTTGAGCCCCTGCCAACCTCCCTGCCACCCCTACCACCCTCCCTGCCACCCGTACCTGAGGGAAGGAGAGGAGGGAGACAGTCATAGAGGGAAGAGTTGAGAGGTAGGGTTAAGTTAGAGGAGGAGGGAAAGAGGTGGGATTAGTGAAGGGAAGAGAAGTGGAGAGGAAGAAGGGGAGGAGGAGATAGAGGAAGAGGAGGATTGAGGAAGACAATAGAGAAAGAGGTGGAGGTAGAGGTGAGGAGAGAGGTAGCTTCTCTTTACCTTACTTTACCTGTACAGTAATTAACATTCAGGTGAGGTAATTATCCCTCATGCATCTCTGTTTTATCCATGGTGTTTCGCATACATTCCGAGGATCTACATAAGGTAAAATATATATTGAATCTATCGTAAATATTCCATTATAAAAGTCATATTAATATTTTCACCTTATGTAAAAATTAGGTTATTAATATCGTCAAGAATTCGAGGGGAAAAAATCACTTAAATTTGTATTATTTAAGAAATCTAATTTGTCTTTTAAAAAATCTCCAAATTATCACATAAAAATTTATAAAAATCACGAATAAACTATGAAAAAAATCTCAGAATTCAAATAATCACAAACAATAACATAAGCCCTGAATAAATAACATCTCAATAACAGCTGATAACACTTACAAGAACATCAAGAACATCAAGAACATCAAGAACATCAACGAACACTTAACATAACAGTGAAAGAGATGCCGCCAGCCTCGACACATATAAGAAGGAAATTTTAAACATTCCAGCCTAAGTTTATGTATTGAAGTCAACTTACATTCACGTGTCACTAGTTAGCGTATACTTACTGTGGTGGGTAATACTTAGGTGTATGAATGAGTGATTATCGTATTATGGCTGTATGAGTGTATATGTATATTCTTGTTACTTCTTATACAATAGGATGTTCATTTCTTCGTCCCGTTTATCTAAGAAAAAACACGTTTATTCATAAGATGGCTGACAGGTCTTGAGAAACACTTATAGAGTCGACTCCCACCACTATTCCTTCCCTTCTCTTCCATTAAACAAAAGTAGATCTGAAAAATGTCTACAGATTTTTACATTTAGTGTATATATGATCAACTAATGCCATTTTGGGTGGTTAATATTACGCTGAGTGACCAGGAAGCGAGGATAATTGGGACCTAATACGTGGGTTGGTTTTTTTTTTTTTAGAATTACCGAATGTAACATAAACAGATGCTATTTTAAGTGGCTACACATGACTGACTGACCAAAGAGGTGACCTTAACACCCTCCCTCCCTCCTCCTTCATCCTTCTTCTAAAAAAAAATAGAGGAGGAGAGGGGGGGGGGGTTGGGTGGGGAGGTGGTCTCTGGTCGTCCTCCATGGCAACAGCAGGTCGAAGAAGAGGCACTGGTTGAGGGTCGTCTTGTATACTATATCACCACCTTATTAAAGCATCAGCCCAACCGGGTGTCCTTCCTCGGGGCCACTCGGGTCTTCCCTGGTGCCTCTAGTGGACGGGAAAGGTGAGCCCAGGTGAGAGGGGTTGGGCGGGTGGCTGGGTGGATAGACGGGTGGGCGGGGAGAATGGGTGTATTTGCAGGCGAGTACGTGGACGGGAGGGCGGCTTACTTCTAAAGTGTGTGTGTGTGTGTGTGTGTGTGTGTGTGTGTGTGTTTTAAGTGATGATCATTACATGGATATTATACTCGCCTTCTGTCCTGCGGGTCACTGGTTCAAGCTCGGGGCTCCCTCAGTCTACTCAACTGTGAGAGGATACCTAACACCTGTCCATCTATTATACACCTGTCCACCTTCTATACACCTGTCCACCTTCTATACACCTGTCCACCTTCTATACACCTGTCCACCTTTTATACACCTGTCCAACCTCTTTACCCCTGTCCACCTAGTATATACCTGTCCACCATTCCACCTTCTATACACCTGTCCACCTTTTATACACCTGTCCAACCTCTTTACCCCTGTCCACCTAGTATATACCTGTCCACCATTTTTGTAGTCTGTGTAGGTTACCTGTGTCTGGGAAAGGCTAATTAGATACAACACCTGACTGAATACAAAATGATGCTCCGAGGTAAACTAACTTCTTTCTTCATATAATACACTTGGTTGACTCTCCTAGTGAATGTACTCATATATAACTGCTTCTTGCTAACTCATAAAGAAACGGACTAAATATAATATACTTTCTCGGTTATGTTAAGATGTTAAGAAATAAATATATCCTTGGGTTTATATTTATGATAATGCTCTTTTAGGAATATTATCACCCTTCTGTCTGTCTGTCTATCTGTCTGTCTGTCTGTCTGTCTGTCTCACCTTGTATCCAAACATACTACATGCCATCTTTAATGCATTTCTTGTGGATGAATCCTCCTTTCCTTCAGCGGTAAGGTTCAAGGCTGACACTAGGACCCGAATTGTTCACTCTCACCCACCCACACACCCACCCACCCACACACACCCAACACACACACACACACACACACACACACACACACCCACCCACACACCCATACACCCACACACACCACCCACACACACACACACACACACACACACACACACACACACACACACACACACCCACCCACAACACACCACACCCACACACACCCACCCACACACACACACACACACACACACACACACACACACACACACACACACACACACACACACACACACACACACACACACACACACACACCACACCCACACACACACCCCACCCCACCCCACACCCACACACACACACACACACACACACACACACACACACACACACACACACACACACACACACACACACACACACACACACACACCCACCCACACACACACACCCCCACCCACCCACACACACACACACACACACACACACACACACACACGTATATAACTTGATCTCTGACATCATGTCTTCAAGACTCTACCTCTCGTTTACCCACACACACACACTTGCGTCTCTCTCTCTGTACCTGAAGACGAAGAAGGAAGAGGATAAAAAAGAAGAATGGGGAAGAGGAAGAAACTAAAACACGAGGAGGAGGAGGAGGAGGAAGATGGTTGTGGAAGGAAGACGAACCAGGAAGAAGGAGGAGGAAGATGGTGGAAGGAGGTCGAGGAAGATGGTCAGGGTGGAAGAGGAGGAGGAGGAGGAGGAGGTGAAGGCTGGCAGTCCCCGTCACCCACCGTTAGGAAGGAGGGGAGGAGGAGGAGGAGGAGGGAGGAGGAGGAGGAGGAGGAGGAGGACCAAGGCCATTCAAGCACCACCACTTTCACTGAGGCAACGACAGTGTGAGGGTCTTCTGATGGCTCACACCTACACCTGGCTACACCTGGCTCACACCACACCTGGCTCACACCCCACACCTGGCTCACACCTACACCTGGCTCACACCCACACCTGGCTCACACCTACACCTGGCTCACACCCACACCTGCCCCACACCCACACCTGGCTCACACCTACACCTGGCTCACACCCACACCTGGCCCACACCCACACCTGGCTCACACCCACACCTGGCTCCACACCCTACACCTGGCTCACACACTACACCTGGCCCACACCCCACACCTGGCTCACACCCTACACCTGGCTACACCTGGCCCACACCCACACCTGGCTCACACACCTCACACCTGGCTCACACCTACACCTGGCTCACACCTACACCTGGCTACACACACCTACACCTGGCTCACACACACCTGGCTCACACCCTACTACACCCATCTCACATCCAATAAACAAACACCCACAGATAAACAAGCATCCCGACAGACAGATAAACAAACATCCCGACAGACAGACAAACAAACATCCCGACAGACAGATAAACAAACATCCCGACAGACAGATAAACAAACATCCCGACAGACAGATAAACAAACATCCCGACAGACAGATAAACAAACATCCCGACAGACAGATAAACAAACATCCCGACAGACAGATAAACAAACATCCCGACAGACAGATAAACAAACATCCCGACAGACAGATAAACAAACATCCCGACAGACAGACAAACAAACATCCCGACAGACAGATAAACAAACATCCCGACAGACAGATAAACAAACAATCACAATCTCTCCCTGGATTAGATAAGACAACCCATATTATTAACATTCAATTAATTCCATATAATTAACAGGAGTGTCAACCATCGTTAACCTCAGTTCGTTAAACAGTGTTTGGGGCTGTTAAATTCGCTGAGGCGTGTTTAACGAAGGGTGATCATTTGGTCAATTCACTAATCTGCTCTTTACGAAGTTGTTCAGTCGTTAAGGGTTGTTGGAAATGGTAATTGGATAAAGGGTGATCTAATCTTATATGAGTTCCGTTTGTTAATGAAATCTGATCCTAATGAACTTTAGTGCTAAATGAGATCCAATCGTAAGTCCTTCATTCTATTAGGCCTGAGGGTAATTGGGGTTTATTAATATTACGGTTTGGTTAGGTTAGGTTAGGTTAGATTAGGTTAGGTTAGGTTAGATTTTATTTTATTTTATTTTATTTTGATCCTGAAACAATATAAATGATTACTTTCAACTTTTTCTTTTCCATCCTCAGACATAATTAGACATATTCTTCAGACGTATTCTTCAGACATATTCTTCAGACGTATTCTTCAGACTTATTCTTCAGACATATTATTCAGACATATTCTTCAGACATATTCTTCAGACTTATTCTTCAGACATATTATTCAGACATATTCTTCAGACATATTCTTCAGACATATTCTTCAGACAAATTCCTCAGACATATTCGTCAGACAAATTCTTCAGACATATTCTTCAGACGTATTCTTCAGACATAGTCTTCAGACAAATTCTTCAGACGTATTCTTCAGAAATATTCTTCAGATATATTCTTCAGACATATTCTTCAGACAAATTCCTCAGACAAATTCCTCAGACATATTTTTCAGACATATTCTTCAGACATATTCTTCAGACAAATTCCTCAGACATATTCGTCAGACATATTCCTCAGACATATTCTTCTGACATATTCTTCAGTCATACTATAATAATATATTTAGACCTAATACCTCATTTTACATTGTATTTATCAAAAAATATCTACACTTCCATTAAAACCTTTCCAGCTATATTAAAATACAGTCACAAAAAAAACATGTAATTTTTAAGAACGATTTCATAAGCCTAAAAGCACTACATCATCCTAAGTAAAATGTTGCAACACTAGATAACTCCTTGCAACCTTCACCTCTTAGGGAAATCTTGCAACACCTGTGATGAAAAACCTAACTAACAACTAACTAATCCCTCGAGCAATGTTGCAATAACCAACGAAGAGAGAAAAATAATTAACTTCTACCTCATCATCCGTGCAATGTTGCAACACCTGTGATAAATAAATGATAAATTAAATCCCATCTTATCCTTCCTGCAATATTACAGCACCTGTCATAATAAGAACATATTTTATAACACATCTTGCAACATCAACTAACTATCCTCACTGGTGCAATAACTTCCACGAATTGAATGCAATATGCAAATTTGGCCGTTTAAGACAAGGAAGAAAAAGGAAAATGATACGTCTTATTCCTGGAACCCAATACACGAGGGAATACTTCTTAAGAATAACGTGTAGTGAATTAACTGTGATGATCGTTATTGAAGATACGAATCTGGATACTGGATGTGGAAGGATTAGTAAAATAGCTTGTTAATCCTGAAAGAGTGGTGGGTCGTGGTCGCCAACCCTCAGATATAAAGAAAGAATAAAGCTACAGGAACTACAGTTAATTGAAGAACGTCACTACAGAGGCATTACAGAGGCACTACAGTTAAAGAAACAACATCACTACAGGCACTACAGTTTAAACATCACTACAGAAAGAACATCACTACAGGCGCACTACAGTTTAAACATCACTACAGAAAGAACATCACTACAGGCGCACTACAGTTTAAACATCACTACAGAAAGAACATCACTACAGGCACTACAGTTTAAACATCACTACAGAAAGAACATCACTACAGGCACTACAGTTTAAACATCACTACAGAAAGAACATCACTACAGGCGCACTACAGAAAGAACGACTCACCAACGCTAATGGTAAAATAACACAAGACTCCTTCAATATGCTCACGACACAACCAGGAAATATACGGTTCATGAGGCGCAGTTATACCCAAGTCAGGATTATGTAAATAACTATAATTTGTGTAGGAAACGTGGAATTATATATCCGTAGAGTTATACACAGTCCTATTATATAATTATACTCTTATATACACCTGGAATTATATGTAAACTTATATGTGGGTATTTGTAGTAGACGAGAATACTGGATAAAATATAGATAATTGATGAATGGATAATAGACAAACAGACGGAGATGATAGAGAAAGAATATTAAAGAGAGAGAGAATAATGAAGTGAATAGATACAGTAGATAGACAGATAAAGATGGGATGAGACAGAGTAAAATTAATGGAAAGACAGGAGATAGAGAGACGAAAGCAGACAGGTAGGTTGGTATAAAGACAGAGAGACAGAGAGACACATACGCCCACAGACACTCATATAGACAGAGAGACAGTTACACACAGATAGACACACACAGACAGAAAGACAGACAGAGAGAGACAGAATAGAAGATAATTTGCATAACTCGCCTCCTGTCCAACACCCCTCAAGGTGACTCTCTGTGACCACCCCCCCCCTCTCCCCACCTCCCCTTCCCCCCTTTCCTTCTTACAACCCCTTACCTCCTTCTCTTACCCTTCCACCCTCACCCCCTCCCTTCTTCTGATTTCTTCCCCTTCCATTTCCTCACCCCTGATCCTTCACTTCACCCCCTTCCCCTTCTTCACCCCTGACCCCTCTCACCTCATCACTTCCCCTTTCCTTTCCTCGCCCCTGACCCACCTCATCACTCCTTCCCCTTTCCCCTTCCTCTCACCCCCTCCCCCCCACCTGATCGCCTCCCCTTCCTTTCCTCCTGGCCTCTTCCTCTTGTCTTCATCCGCAACCTCCCTCCCTCCTCCCCTCCTCCCCTCCCTCCCTTCCCTCCCTCCCCTCCCCTCCTAGTCTCTTTCTCTCTCCCACTCATCCACCTTCTCCTCCTACTCCTCCATCTTCCTCCTTCTCCTCCTCCCTATCTCTCTTCTCATCTCATCATTCATCCCCATCTTCCCTTCACCACCTTCTCCTCCTTCCCTATCATCTCAATCATTCATCCCCATCTCCCTTCTCCCATCATTACCCATCCCTCCCCTTCTCTTCTCTCTTATTCCTTGCTATTCCCGCCTCTTCCTTCTTTCACCTCCCCTCCATACAACAGTAACAACACCAATAAGAAGAAGAAGCATTATTACCACCTATCTACCTAACAAAACCTCTATAACCTCCATATAAAATACAGTTTAATTTACCACAACTTGGAGATTAAGGTATTCGTCTCTATCTGGCAACTCATTGTATATATTTTGTTTTTTCGCGGGAAACTCATCACTTGATTTCTTGTCTTAGAAATTAATGTCATAATCACTTCTTAGGAAAAATATGATTCTCATCTCTTATCACAGGAATCAGTGTTTTAATATGGGTTATTTACACTGTGTATGTCTGGTGGTTAGTATAATGTGTGACATGTATAACGTGATGAGGTGAAGAAAGAAAGATTAAAATTAGGAGAAATGAGAGGAAACACACGCACACACACACACACACACACAAACTCCATCACCCGTACCAAGTAACTAAACAATCATCCATCTCACATAATACTAAGACCCGTAACTCTTGATTCACACGGACGCTTTCACTGTCTCCCGCTAGATGGCAGCAGTCCTCAGCCACCACCTCTAGTAAGTTACAGATCAGCTTAGTTTTCCACATATCTTGGATTACCTGAAGATTAGATACCCCTACACCTGACCTAGGGGTTTAGGCTAGGTTAGGTTAGGTTAGGTTAGGTTTTATGAGGGTAAAATTAGCGTACTTAAGGGATAAGTCATCGTACTCAAAGGGTTAAGTCATCGTACTGAAGGGTTTAAATCATCGTTCTCAAGGGTTAAGTCAATCAAAGGGTTAAGTAATCGTACTCAAAGGGTTAAGTCATCGTACTCAAAGGGTTAAGTCATCGTAATCAAGGGGGTTAAGTCATCGTACTCAAAGTGTTAGGTCATCGTACTCAAAGTGTTAGGTCATCGTACTCAAAGGGTTAAGTCATCGTACTCAAAGGGTTAAGTCATCGTAATCAAGGGGTTAAGTCATCGTACTCATCATACTCAAGGGTTAAGGTAATCAAGGGTTAAATCATCGTATTCAAGCAACTCTCATCGTACTCAAAGGGTTAAGTCATCGTAATCAAGGGGTTAAGTCATCGTACTCAAAGGGTTAAGTCTGTTAATGAGTGAAGAGGGAGGAGGAGGAGGAGGACCATGCACAAGGCTGACGTCACTCTCACCTGTGTCCACTCTCACCTGTGTCCACTCTCACCTGTGTCCACTCTCACCTGCGTCCACTCTCCCTGTGTCCCTCTCACCTGCGTCCTCTCTCACTGCCTGTCCTCTCACCTGTGTCCCTCTCACCTGTCCACTCTCACTCTCACCTGTGTCCCTCACCCTCTGTGTCCTCTCACCTGTGTCCTCACCTGTGTCCACTCTCACCTGTGTCCTCTCACCTGTGTCCCTCTCACCTGAGTCCCTCTAACCTGTGTCAAACTCTCACCTGTGTCCCTCACCTCTCACCTGTGTCCACTCTCACCTGTGTCCACTCTCACCTGTGTCCACTCTCACCTGTGTCCACTCTCACCTGTGTCCACTCTCACCTGTGTCCACTCTCACCTGTTGTCCAAAATCTTCCCTACCTTGAGATGTTGCTGAGCCCAGGTGACATCATTATCTCTCTCTCTCTCTCTCTCTCTCTCTCTCTGTGACACTAATATCTGATTCTTTACCGCCTCTTAATACGTTACGTTACGTTACGTTACGTTACGTTTACATCGGATAAAGTTAGACTAGTTTAATATAATACAAGGAGCTTTAGGTAAGATAGATTAAATTAGATGAAGACGAGGATGACAACCAATCATATAGCTATATACCCGCATACGTGTGGGTTTTGTTAAATTACTTCCAAATGTTAAAAAGACTCGAATAAATGGTTACCAAGGACGACGACCAATCACAATACATCATACCCACATAAGAGTGGATTCTGCCATATTGTAGAAGGGGGGACTAAAAGAGGGTTACCAAGGACATCCAATCAGAGTACACCTTGCCCGCGTAGGAGTGGATTCTGCCAAATCGTGTGCCAGCTTAGTGTGGCTTTCCTTGACCAGGATATTAAGGGTGACGACGTGACAGCTGGGTCAAGAAGGTGCTATATGACTGTAAACAACATTGCCTTGACTTGAGTATAGGGGAGGGGGATAAAGCCAGGGAGGGGTGGGGAGGGTTGTGTGAGATTACTAAGGGGAGATGGGAAGGGGAAGGTTACAGGATTGGGTGAGTTGGGGGGATGAGGTTGGAGGAGGAGGGGGATGAGGAGTTTGAGGGTGAGGTTGGAGGAGGGGGTTTGAGGAGGTTGAGGGGAGGGGGAGGAGGATGAGGTTTGAGGTGAGGTTGGAGGAGGGGTTGGAGGAGGAGGAGGGGGTGGTTGGGAGGAGGAGGAGGTTTGAGGGTGAATGGGAGGAAGTGAGATAGGAGGGAAGAGGTTGAGTAGATGGACAGATGAACAGAAAAATAAACTGAAAGTGGTGGAGGGAAGAGTGTGAGATAAAGGGGTGGAGGAGAGGGAGAGATGGAGGCCAAATGAGGCTTGAATTTCGGACCTTCCGTCACCAACCTTAACCACACACACACACACACACACACACACACACACACACACACACACACACACACACACACACACACACACATACACACACACACACACACACACCATTTCTCTGTCCTCGGATGGTTGACCTGACTGGCAGTAGGTTGCTGACCTCTGCAACCTTCACCCAATCAGGTGAAACTTTGACAGTCTCCAATGTGAAACTTTTACTGCAGTCAAGAGATTTTGAAGGCACCTAGTATCCCTCCACCCCCTCCACCCCCATACTCTCCCTCACCCCACCCCTCCCTCCCACCCACCCACCCACCCCCTCCCCAGGTGATATTACTCAGGAATGGATGTATTTACACCTGTACCTGTATATTTAATTAATGTGAACTAACTCAAGGTGGTGTGCCGGTGTTAATCTGTTTATAAGCATCTCTTCTTTTTCTTCTTCTTATTAATATTATTATTATTATTATTATTATTATTATTATTATTATTACCAAAAGAATAAGAAGACCCATATTTCAAGACCAACGCCAGTACGAGCAGTTAACAGTGCCTGGCATTCGTGTACTGTAATCCCAAATAACACGCCTTTAGAGCTAACCCAGACGAACAGCTCCTCCTCCCCCTTCCCCCTCTTCTGCCTACACACACACCACGCCCTGATTCCTACTCACAATATCTACAGTGAGAAGAATTTAGTGTGGAAAAGTTAAATCTCTCTCTCTCTCTCTCTCTCTCTCTCTCTCTCTCTCTCTCTCTCTCTCATCCCCTTGATCGAGGCGGGGGAAAGTGACCGACCTTGCCTGACGCCACCTCCTCCCTCTCCCCCGACACACGCAGCAACAAAATTAATGTTCTTCGCTATTGTCAGTTACTTTATGGGAAGGATCTTTGTCATTGTTCTTATTGAGTCTTAAAATATTCATTGTGGTTTATATACGAATTCTGTAAATAAATAAACTATGGTATTGTCGGTTTTTTTTTAGATGGAGTTAGAAAGGCCATTGAGATATTTAATAGCTACATAAAAAAATATTGACTAATTTGTCTGAATGCCCCCCTCCCCCAAAAAAATATTAACGTCTTTTCTTTCGTTGTTTATATGGAATTTTATTTTGGGGGGATTCTATTATTTTATATATAAGATTAGTGTCTTTTTTTTTAAGTTTTAAAGATTTAGGTTAATGTGAAGGAAATTAATAAACTTTTATGGTTCTCAAAAGTATAGGAGAATATTAATGTTTGAGAATTTTTTATAATTATTGACTATTAACCTCTTGAGTATGATGATTTAACCCCTTGAGTATGATGATTTAATTCCTGCAGTATAATGACAACCTCTGGGCGTATGATGATTTAACCTCTGGAGTCTAATGATTTAACTCATTAAATGTGATTATTTAATCCGTTGAGTACGATGTCATCATACTCAAGGAAATAAGTCATTGATTCAGAAGGTTAAATCATCATACTCAAGGGATTAGATCATTATACTCCATAAGTAAAATTATCATGCCCCAGAGTTGAATCATCATACGCCATAGGTTAAATCATCATACCCAAGGGGTTATATCATCATACTCAAGAGGTCAATCCATCACACTTAAGGGATCAAATCATCATACTCAGGGGGTTAAATCATCATACTCAAGGAACTAAATCATCATACCCCAGAGGTTAAATCATCATACTCCAAAGATTAAATCATCATATTCAAGGGGTCAACACTTATAAAGCTGTGAAAAATACATAATAATAATGAAAGTTAATCATTGTAACCAACTTATAAGAATGTATTATATAAGGGCATAACAACTGAAAATTTCTTGTCGGGTTGCAAAGATCAACAAGAACTTGCAACATTTGACGCCAAGCTTGTTGAAGTATGTCAATTGCAATGAGGGGATTTCCCGTCATTATTTTTAGATGTTTGTGATGATAAAGGTGAATTAAGGTGAATTGCAGGAGATTTGTACATAATTATAAGAAGATGATGTTTTTTGGGGGTGTCATTTACTAAGGGCTAATGATGATATAGGTCTTGTGTTTGAGAACTGAGAATGATTACTGGTCTTTTCGTATTTGTTTGACTGCCTTGAGAGATCTGTGTTTGAGATACATAGAGATTATTATTGTTTCTCAGAGTTTTACTATAAACACCGTCTCTCTCTCTCTCTCTCTCTCTCTCTCTCTCTCTCTCTCTCTCTCTCTCTCTCTCTCTCTCTCTCTCTCTCTCACTAACTTAGCGTTACCTGTGTAGTATGTACCCTCATCTGACCTCGAGTGGTTTGGGTAATGGTAGTTGTGTGGTAGTGGTGGTGGTGGTGGTGGTGGGGTGGTTGTTGCGGTGGTGGTGGTGGTTGTTGTGGCGTTAGTGGTGGTAGTTGTATGCTTAAGGTGGTGGTAATGGTGATTGTCGTGATGATGATGATGATGATTGTGGTAGTAGTAGTGATAAAGATATAGTAGGTAGAATAATGACGACAATAATTACAGTGTGATGTTTTTCTTGTAAATGATAATAACGATAATGATGACAATGATGATAACAATAACGGTGATGATGAATAGATAATGATAGCGATGGTGATAGTGAAGATGATGAACATACAGGTCATCCACCTCTCCCAGTTTCACCACCACGAGGCAGGCCAGCAGGACAATGTACCACAATGTAACTGTACAATGCACTCGTGGTTAGTGGCGTGGGAGGGGAGCCACTGACCTACTTTCCAGTTAGGCCAATGGAAAGTGTCAGGTTTTGATCCTGTCACAAAGTCAGGCAGGGTCACAAGGTCATGGTAGGGTCACAAGGTCAGGCAGGGTCACAAGGTCAGGCAGGGTCACAAGGTCAAGTAGGGTCACAGGATCCAGTAGGTATGACATAATCAGGAGAGAGGAGGTATAATATCAGGACAAACCATTACGTCAGGGGTGAGGTGAGGTCAAGTCAGGTCACTTTATATACACAGGTGGTTATGGGTCATAGGCTTGAGGAGGGATAATATGATTTTATTTTATTTTTATTTCAGGATAACGATACGTGAGTGAGTTTATAATTATAGAGAAGAAGATAAGTCACAGTTTTGTCTGGCGAGAAATAGAGATAATTTGGGTATGATTCTCTCTCTCTCTCTCTCTCTCTCTCTCTCTCTCTCTCTCTCTCTCTCTCTCTCTCTCTCTCAACACTATTAGGGTCACAAAACACATCAACAATCACACCATCGTTGTACACACACACGCGCCAACAAGGTGACCCCCCTATTATTTACCTCAAGACCACAAAGCCACAAGTCTTCATGATCCTCTCGTACTACTCTGAGAGAACTTGAGCTTTTGTTTCTCAGTGATTCGTTTGTCTTTTGTTTTGTTATAATTAGGGTTAAGAGAACGTTTCTGTTTATGTTTAGAGTTTAAAATAAAGTGTTATTGTCTTTGTTAGAATGGGACAGTTGGAGAGAAACAAATGACGTACGATTCTTTTAAGGATTGTAATAACACTCTGATTGTTAATGGACAAGGGTTCCAATCCTCTATGGGACATTACTGAGAGGCTTACATGAGAGATTTGACAGAGATATGGCAGTGAAAGTGATGGAAAGGTACGGTGAGAGGGTAAAGGGAGGGAAGAGGGAAGGGGAATCGTGTGTTCAGGTGAAGGGGTGAAATTTGGTGAGTTTATGTGCAGTAAATTACTCAAACTCAAAGTATAAGCTACACAATATTTACCATTTTACCCTGAGAAAAAGTATAAATGATAGAATAGTTTGTGTAGGATGTTTAAATGGCTTTTTGTTCCATATGATAAATAAGAGCTAGAATATCCAGTATTGAGAGTATAAATGACATAATATTTACCCCTGAGAGTATAAATGACATAATATTTCCCCCGAGAGTATAAATGACATAATATTTACCATTGAAAGTATAAATGACACAATAGTTACGTCAGAGAGTATAAACACCATAATATTCACCCTTGAGAGTATAAATGATATAATGACTACAACTAAGAATATAAATGTCAGAATATTTACCTCTGAAGGTGTAAATGACAGAATATATCATAATAAAAAAAGACCCTAAAGGAAACAAAATACTACTACTTCAAATATATATGACATAATACTTACCTGAGAAAACATAAACAGAAATATACATAAAAATAAAAGCTATTAATGTGGGGATAATAATAGTTCTAAGAATATAATTTATAGAATTATTATCACTAGCTACATAAACATAAAATCTCAATGTGTATAACTGTATATGTACGGTTTTTATTCATTCTCAAGGTAACTGCAATCTTACCAGAACTTGTCACCAGCACAACACTCAAACACAACACACAGACACATGAAGCTGTTTAGTATGACTTTGGTAATTTGCATATAACTGCTTCTTAACTTACCATTCTCCACCACACCTGAGTAGGTAGAATAATTATCTTCAAAAGTCTAGTTACATAATTTGCTTCTGTGTGTGTGTGTGTGTGTGCGTTCTACCCCTCACTACCACAAATAGCGTTGTTAAGAATAAATGCACACACACACACACACACACACACACACACACACGCACACACACACACACGCACACACACACACACACACACACACACACACACACACACACACACACACACATATAAGGATAAATGGGTTCGTCACTTGTACTAACTTTTCTCATCAAAACTCCTACAATTGGTTGACACAAGAACTTGACTCTCCCGTGCTTACTCAATCTCTCCCCTCTCTCCTTCCTCTCCTCCCTCCTTCTCTCCCTCCCTTCCCTCCTCTGTTCCCCCCCTCTCTTCCCTCCCTCTCTCCCTCCCTCCCTCTCCCATTTCTCTTTTCTCTCTCTATCTCTCCACTTTCACCAGCCCATCACTTACCCCTCCCCATTTCCTCTCCTCCCACCACCTACAACCTCACTCCACCTCACCTCCTCTATACTCCCTCCACCCCTCCCCCCCTCCAGTCTCTTCTTTCTCCTTTCTTCTCCTCTTTCTACTCATCCTCTTCCTCGTCTTCTTCTTCCCCTTCTTCATCCCCGCTCTTCCTCCAACCTCTCTCTCTCTCTCTCTCTCTCTCTCTCTCTCTCTCTCTCTCTCTCTCTCTCTCTCTCTCTCTCTCTCTCTCTCTCTCTCTCTCTCTCTCTCTCTCCTTCCCATTCCCTTCCCCTCGCCTCTACCTCCTCCTCTTCCTTCCCTCCCTCACCCCCTTCCTCCCCTCCCTTACCTCACCCCCCACCCCCCCCTCCCTACCCTCACCTGCTTACTCCCCCAACACTTGTCTCCTCACCTACCCCACACCTGTACTACTAACTCCCTCCTACCCCCCCCCAACTCCATGTCTCCCTCCCATCTCCTCCATACACACACACCTCCTTCAGTCCCCCCTCCTTCTGGTCCCTACCCCTCTCCTTCCCCTCTCCTTCCCCTTTCCTTCCACTTTTAACAAATGATGCAGTCCCCCCTCCTTCTGGTCCCTACCCCTCTCCTTCCCCTCTCCTTCCCCTTTCCTTCCACTTTTAACAAATGATGCAGTAATCTATACATTAATACACATATACATACACATCTATATATATACACAAAGTTTTATGTTACACAGTTATAACACAGGACAGTTGGGATTACTATGTGATAAACTCTGTTGAGTATAAATGAAATATCCAGTGTTGTTAGTACAGTTTATTGACAATCATAGGGAATCTGATATGAATTTTACAGTAAATGTTCAATGTTCCGGTCCTCTTCCTGAGTGCAGGCTTCAGCCCGTCGCATAGGTGACTTGTACACGTTTGAAGACTCCAGGGGTGTTGTGAGTGCTTGTGGTACTGTCCTGCACTCGACGCCACGATTCCTCACGAGTCGGGACCTGTGGAGCATACACTTTGTTTTTAAAGTGACCCCACTTGTAGAAGTCAAGGGCAATTAAGGTCAGGTGATCGAGGTGGCCTTACCCGCCTGCCATGATACCCACAGTTGTTGACGTATCCTGATGGGCACATCCTCAAGCCTCACTGGCAACGTGTTCTCAAGAAAATGTGTATATGCTTCATCTGTCAGTCGCTGGGGGCCAGTAAGGTGGTCACCAATAATGTCGCTGATGGTGAGTCGTACCTGGTGAAATGTATGTGTCATTGTGTGTGGATTATCATAGACCCACTCTACTGTTACTAGTTACTTTAAATAGGGCTTGATGTCTTCCGTCTTCCCCTGCCTTATTGTGTGTTATAGCGCCGAAGGTAAGGGGTGTTGACACTGTAGCCATGGTGTAATTTATCCTTATCTATCTCTCAGCTTAAGGGAAATTTTGAAGGATCACTCCTGGAGGCTAATCTTGGAGGAGGAACAACACTGAAGACTTTCTCTAAGGATCAACCTCAGAGGGTCGCCTTGGAGGAGCAAATCAAAGCCTCACCTTTGGAGTGCAACTCAACTCGTAGGATCGTCTTGGAGGAGCATCTTCAAGAATCAACCGAGAGAGTCACCTTGGAGGAGCAACTCACCTTTAGAGGATCGTCTTGTAAGATCATCTTCAAGGATTACTCCCAGAGGCTCACCGCCAGAGGCTCACCTTGAAGAAGCAACTCAGAGGATCATCTTGAAAAGCCTGAGGGTGCAGCGGCTGTCCTTGAAGTACCCCAGAGGACGTCGTGAGCCGCGAGACCTTGACAAAAACACGTACGACTTATTCACCTTCGTGGTCTTCTGCGTGTTAGGTAAACTTGTCGAAAGATAAAATTGTGGTGTGTAAATCATCCTAGTAATTTTTTTTTTTTAATTTCGTTATTTAAAGTTTTTTTTCATAAAGGTTGTTTTTACATAATTATTAAAGATATCATTAGTTAAAATATTGGTGTTTAAATAACCCAATTTGGTGCTTCCTTTTCATCCTAATTGGATTGACAATTCCATGTTTTAGATTATTATTTTGTGATTTTTCTAAATAGTTTTAATAATTTTATTTTATTTTTTTTAATTATTATTATCTCGGAATTATATTATTTTGTTCAGGTCGATTTTGTTTTACATTTATTTTCTCATTTTTTTATGGATATTTTATGATTTTTTTTGCATTTTGTGGATTTTGTAATTTATTTATTTTATTTTTTGATCTCATTTTTTCATGATTTTATTTAACTTCAGATATATTTTTCACTTCACATATTTTATCCCACGTGTATTATTTATTCTCCTTATGTATTTTATTTTAAGTTTAAATAGTTGTATCTTAAGTGTTGTAAATATTGTATTTTTTTTTAATGCATCTTAATTAATGCATCCGATGAAGAATTTTAGGACTAGGGTCTATTACGACTGGGGTCTATTAGGACTGGGGTCTATTAGGACTGGGGTCTATTAGGACTGAGGTCTATGAGCACTGGGGTCTATTAGGACTGGGGTCTATTAGGACTGGGGGGGACTGGGGTGGGACTGGGGTGGGACTGGGGTCTGTGGGACTGGGACTGGGGTCTATGGGACTGGGGTCTATTAGGACTGGGTGGGACTGGGGTCTATGAGCACTGGGGTCTATGGGACACTGGGGAAGGGGGGTCTATTAGGACTGGGGTCTGGGACTGGGTCTGGGACTGGGGGACTGGGGTCTGTGGGACTGGGGTCTGACTGGGGGGACTGACTGGGGTCTATTAGGACTGGGGTCCTGGGGCTGAGGGTAAATTAGGACTGGAGGTCTAATACGGGCCTAATGGCGCTGACAGCTATAGTACGGTGGCCAACTTGACTAGCATACTGAATACTAAGAGAGAGAGAGAGAGAGAGAGAGAATAAAACAAGAACTCACAAGGACAGAAAAATATACCTTATATAATCTCATACCATCTACCCCACCTTTCAGTTCCTTCCCTCCCTTCCCCTCCCCCCCTCCCTCCCCATTGCTGCCACCCTATCCAAATTATATCCGGTTCTCCCACCCCTTCCTCCCTTCCCTTCCTCCTTCCCTTCTCCTCCCTACCCCTACATTGGACTATCTACTCGTCACCCCCTCCCCACGTCACCCCCAGCCCCCACAACCCCTCACGTAGGGAATACTGTACCTACTATCCCCCCCTTCCCATCTCTTCTTCCCTTTCCCGTTCCTCTTCCACTTTACTATGTTATCCTCTCACTTATTCCTTCCTTTGTTACCATCCTCTTCCTCCTCTACTACCTCTTCTTCCTCCTGCTGTTCCTCTTCCTTCCTCCTCCTCCCATTCCGTTTCCTCATCAACCCCCCCCATCAATCTCCTCTCCCCCCTCTCCTAACCCTCCTAGTTTATCCCACTTCCTCCTCCCCCCCTCCTTCCCAAGCAACATCCGGCACTTTCCGGGAATTTCAATGGTCAACAGGACACACACACACACACACACACACACACACACACACCAGGATCTTTGAAGGACATGACCTCCCCAACCTGAGGCTGACCCTTGTTGACCTGACCACTACGCCACACGGAGGTGCTAGGCGGCGCCGTGGAGGGAGGGAATGATTTATGATGTAAAATATTAAGTAAGATTCTCATTTGATTATTTACATGTGTTTTACAAAGAGTCATTTAAGACGTGTAGTAAACGGGAACCTATAAATTAATAAGAATAAAGTCTAAATGTGAAGAATATTTATTACAAAACGTTATTGTAGTTTATTTAATTAACTTATTGACAGTAATTATTGTTGAGTCTTATTTAATATGAATAGAAATCGACTTTTATATTGTGTTTACTGTATTTTGGTTTCAACTGTAAATAAATCTTCACCATCAGCTGACCTTATGATGAATAACAAAAAGTAAGACATTTTGAAGGTTTACAACATTACCTGTGTTAATGAGCGGCATAAACCTGGCCACCAAAAATAAAAAATAATTCTTTTCAGTGAAGTAAAATAGAGGTGAGGGCGACAGGTGGGCCATCGTGAGTGACACCTGGCCCGGGTTTAACCAGTTCCTGTGGGCCTCGGGCCACCCGAAAGGTCCTGCCCCCTCACCCTAAAAACCCTGTATCCTTGGTCCACCTCCTGGTCCATATCCTTGATTCACCTCCTGGTCTATACCCTTGGTTCACCTCCCGGTCCATATCCCAGTCCCATATCCTTGATTCACCTCCTGGTCTATACCCTTGGTTCACCTCCTGGTCCATATCCTAGTCCCATATCCTTGATTCACCTCCTGGTCCATATCCTTGTCCACCTCCTGGTCCCTGGTCCATATCCTTGATTCACCTCCTGGTCTATACCCTTGGTTCACCTCCCGGTCCATGCCCTTGTCCACCTCCTAAGAACATAATAACGTAAGAATGGAGGAAACTGCAGCGGGCCTATTGGCCCATACTGGGCAGTCCCATTTACACCCAACCCCTATTGCTCATATATCCATCCAACCTATGTTTGAAGCTATCCAGCGTATTCGAGTTAGTGATGATATTTGGTAACTTGTACCATTCATCCACTACTCGGTTTCCAAACCAGTGTTTACCATTTTCGCGCCTAAATCTAAATTTGTCTAATTTACAACCATTGTTACGAGTTCGCTCCTGGTTGGATAGTTTGAGTACCTTTGTAATGTCCTCTTTGTTCAGCCCTGACTTCCTTTTATACACCTCTATCATGTCGCCCCTCGCTCTACGTCTCTCGAGGGAGTGCAAATTAAGATGCTTTAACCTGTCTCTGTACTCAAGGTTCCTAATGCCCGGGATTAGTCTTGTCATTCTCCTCTGGATTCTTTCCAAGGATTCTATATCCATTCTGTAATACGGTGACTAGAACTGAACTGCGTAATGCAGGTGTGGTCTCACAAGCGCTAGATATAATCTTAAGATGACCTCGCTAGTCTTGTAACTAACACTCCTTTGTATGAACCCAAGTACTGTATTAGCCTTGTTACGAGCAAAAACACATTGTTTACTTGGCTTAAGATTCCTACTTATCATTACTCCTAAATCTCTCTCGCAGTCGGATTTCTCAATGGCATCGTTTTTCATCTGGTAACTGGTTTCCCTGTTTACGTCTCCTATACTGAGTACTTTACATTTTCCCACATTGAATTTCATCTGCCATTTTTCAGACCATTCGAAAAATTTGCTTAGGTCTTCCTGTAGTTTTGTGGAGTCCTCGTCAGATTTAATTATACGTCCTATTTTAGTGTTATCAGCAAATTTACTTATGTTGTTGTCTATGCCGATATCTATGTCGTTTATGTAAATAATCAATAATAATGGTCCAAGTACTGAGTCTTGGGGAACTCCTGGTCCATCTCCTGGTCTCATATTCCTGGTCCACCTCCTGGTCCATATCCTGGTCCACCTCCTGGTCCATATCCTGGTCCACCTCCTGGTCCATATCCTGGTCCACCTCCTGGTCCACCTCCTGGTCCATATCCTGGTCCACCTCCTGGTCCATCTCTTAACGTTGAATGGTGACAGCTGAAACAGTGGTATAATAGTTATGCGGAAGTACGTGGGTGAGTCACTGAACAAATGGGTGGAGAGTTAGGCCTGGTGGTAGTAGTGGTGGTAGCAATAGTTATGGTGGTGGTAACGGTGGTAGTGTTAGTAGCTATAGTATTAGTAACCTTTTTTTTTTGTACTTTATTCCCACTACTTTTCAGTTAATTTTAAATAATTCAAAACTCTTAACAACTAAATATCATTTGAATCAGTTTCATAAAAGGAATATCACTAAAGCAATCCTCGAAACACACTTGATAACAGTGAGACAAAGTGTATGTGTGTGTACAAACCTTATCGACAACGGAATACTGTAGTAGACTGTTTGAGAACTTTATGGGTTAGAGTACCGTAAGACACTCGTATTCATATCTACGGGTGATTGTATATTGTAGTGATCTGTCGGTGTAATGTATGCAGGTCTGATGAAGTAATCTGATGGAATGTCTACTTATAATGATATGGTGTGGAAGGTTATGATGTAGTGGTATAATGTAAAATATTGGCTATATGTTATGAATTTTCGTGAGAGTAAAGTGCAAAAAGAGGTGGTAGTAGTGGTAGTAGTGGTGGTGGTGGTAGTAGTGGAGGTGGTGGTAGTAGTGGTAGTAGTGGTAGTGGTGGAGGGGGTTGAGGTGGTGGTAGTAGTGGAGGTGGTGGTAGTAGTGGTAGTAGTGGTAATGGTGGAGGGGGTTGAGGTGGTGGTAGTAGTGGTAGTAGTGGTGGTGGTGGTGGAAGGAACAACCACGTCTTGTTCACGTGGGCAAGTGGGTAGGTGGATGGGTGGTTTGGGTGGGTTGTGTGGGTGGGCGGGTGGGCGGCCTTGGGTTAGACCAGATGGCCAGGTTACCCCTCACCAGTTCTCTCAGACACCTTGTGGGAAGGGGGAAGGAGTGAGATAGACAAGGAGAGACAATAAAGAGGGTAAGTGAGAGAAAGAGGGAGAGATAGAGAAAGAAGGAAAGAGAAAATAAGGGATAATGTGAAAAGACACAAACTAATAATAATAATAATAATAATAATAATAATAATAATAATAATAATAATAATAATAATAATAATAATAATAATAATAATAATAATAATAATAATAATAATAATAATAATGATAATAATAATGATAATGATGATGATGATGATGATGATGATGATGATAATGATGATGATGATGATTTCCTTGAGTATTCTTTAAATCACTAATACAGTCACACACAAATCATCATCAATGTTCTGTTCACTCGTATGTTCTTCAAAATAACACAAACTAGAAACACTTACTTAGTTGTTTAATATAAAATCAGAACATTTATTGAACATAATTAAGTTCTATTTCCTTATTAATAAAAAAATCAGTTTATTTTTTTTTCACGATTAAATAAAACACAAATTCTCAAAAACTCAGAATTTTTTTTTTTGTATCATAACTGAAGAGAAGATGAGGGTAGAGTCTCTGTGTAATTTCGACGCCATTGGTGAGACAGCTGTACAAAGGTTCCCATGTCTCCTATTAGAGGTTGATGGGGGGTGGGTGATGGTGATGGGGTTGAGAGTGAGTGGGGGGTTGTGAGATGGGGTGATGGGAAGGGTCAGAGGATGTTGGTGGGGTTAATACTATGGGTGGGGGTAATAGGAGGTTAATGGGAGGGGTTAATGGGAGGGGTGGGGTTAATAGGAGGGTGGGATGAGTGGGGTTAGGAGGGTGGGAGGGAGGGGTTAATAGGAGGGTGGGATGAGTGGGGTTAATAGGAGGGTGGGTTGGGAATAGAGTTTGGCTGAGGGTTGTGAGTGAGTAATGTTTAGTGGGTTGATAGGGACATACAGTAGAGTATACTGAGAGGTAATGAAGGAAGGGAGGAAGGGGAGTAGGGGTTAGGAGGAGGGGCGTGGTGATGAGAGGTGAATAAGAGGTGACGAGAGGGGTGAGAGGTTATGGGAGTGAAGGTATTTGAGAATCTATATAGCTGAAAAACTAAAACCTAACCTAACCTAACCAACCTAACCTACCCTAACCATATGGCACTATCTTCCCCCTCCACTTACCCCTGGCTGGCACTTTCACTGGCAGTTCTGAAAGCCATATACAGTAGAGGGAGGGGTTGAGGGGGAGGTGGGAGCGGAGGAGGGGGAGGGAGGGAGGGAGGGGACGGCTTAGGAGGTAGTGGTGGAGGAGAAACAGATTAGCATACTTATAGTTGTTGATGACGCGATCCACCACAATTGGGTTTTCTACGTCTCTATTTTTTTCTTCTCTCTCTCTCTCTCTCTCTCTGTAAGAAAGTAGTTTTATTACCCGACCCTAAAAAAATTAAATACACCCTTACAGGTAGCTAGACCACTGCCCTTGTCTTAGTCAGGTCCTTAAGGGTGTCTTGTGGCGTCTAGAGGAGACTTTAAGGGCAGTCATTAACGACCCTTGACCACCACCACAGCCACCACAGCCACCACAGCCACTACAGCCACTCCAAGGTCAAGGGTATATGACCTCCAGATGACCTCAGTAAATTGCAGATTAAGGGAGGTTAGGTTAGGTTTTCGTTATGTTTTGGTTAGGTTTTGGTTAGGTTAGGTTAGGGCAAACCCAGTAATGGTAGAGTCTCAGGATGATTTTGACGCCATTAGGAGCCACCGTTGGGATGTTGCAGCTTAATTGTCTCATCCAGGTGTTCATACACCCAGGTGTTCATACATCCAGGTGTTCATACATCCAGGTGTTCATACATCCAGGTGTTCATACACCCAGGTGTTCATACACCCAGGTGTTCATACATCCAGGTGTTCATACATCCAGGTGTTCATACATCCAGGTGTTCATACATCCAGGTGTTCATACACCCAGGTGTTCATACACCCAGGTGTTCATACATCCAGGTGTTCATACACCCAGGTGTTCATACATCCAGGTGTTCATACACCCAGGTGTTCATACATCCAGGTGTTCATACATCCAGGTGTTCATACATCCAGGTGTTCATACACCCAGGTGTTCATACATCCAGGTGTTCATACATCCAGGTGTTCATACATCCAGGTGTTCATACATCCAGGTGTTCATACATCCAGGTGTTCATACATCCAGGTGTTCATACATCCAGGTGTTCATACAGGTGTTCATACATCAGGTGTTCATACACCCAGTGTTCTTCATTCATACATCCAGGTGTTCATACATCCAGGTGTTCATGCATCAGGTGTTCATACACCCAGGTGTTCATACATACATCAGGTGTTCATACATCCAGGTGTTCATACATCCAGGTGTTCATACATCAGGTGTTCATACACCCAGGTGTTCATACATCCAGGTGTTCATACATCCAGGTGTTCATACATCCAGGTGTTCATACATCCAGGTGTTCATACATCCAGTGTTCCTTACATCCAGGTCGCCAGGTGTTCATACATCCAGGTGTTCATACATCCAGGTGTTCATACATCAGGTGTTCATACCCAGGTGTTCATACACCCAGGTCATACATCAGGTGTTCATACATCCAGGTCAGGTGTTCATACACCCAGGTGTTCATACATCATCAGGTGTTCATACACCCAGGTGTTCATACATCCAGGTGTTCATACATCCAGGTGTTCATACACCCAGGTGTTCATACATCCAGGTGTTCATACATCCAGGTGTTCATACACCCAGGTGTTCATACATCCAGGTGTTCATACATCCAGGTGTTCATTCATCCAGGTGTTCATACACCCAGGTGTTCATACACCCAGGTGTTCATACATCCAGGTGTTCATACATCCAGGTGTTCATACATCCAGGTGTTCATACATCCAGGTGTTCATACATCCAGGTGTTCATACATCCAGGTGTTCGTACATCCAGATTTCTCCTGACCTTTTGATAGGACAGGTGAGTGACCCGGAGTCTTCCACCTTGGCATAGTATCTCTCTCTCTCTCTACTAGTTTCCCTTCCAGTTATAAGGACAGAAGAGACAGATAGTGACATATATACACTGAAAAGACAGACAGACAGACAGACAGACAGACAAACAGACAGACAGACAGACAGGATACAAAATTATCAAGTCATAGAAAGAGATTTAGCAATATTTAAAGGTAGACTCTGGTAGTAATCGGCGACAGGTATTGACATGTATTGTAATTAGTTAAATGGGCCGCATTGATAATGGGATCCAACATAAATAGGTTCTAACTGTAGTGGGATCCAATCCTACAGTATAGTGGTTAAGTGAGACTGCGGGCTATTAGAATTGGGCCTATTAGAATTGGGGCCCATCAGAACAGGAACCCATTGGAACAGGGGTCTATTAGAACTGTGACCCTTTACAGCACACACACACACACACACACAAAGCGGGGGAGGGGAGGGGCAGGCATAGGGGGTCCTGGAATAATACGAATTTGTATACAAACAAAGACACGTGGTAATGGGAACAGCTGATTCCTGCAACAACATAAACAACATCACCATCAGCTGATCGGTAATACATCACATAACATAAACATTGTATCATATCACCTGAAGATTAACCACCCTAACTTATTACCCCTTAGAGCAACCATTCTAATGTTAATCTAACTTATTTTAACCCAACCTAACTTGACCTAACTTAATCTAACCTAATCTAATCCTTCCTAACTTAATCTAACCTAATCTAATCCTTCCTAACTTAATCTAACCTAATCTAATCCTTCCTAACTTAATCTAACCCAACCTAACTTAACCCTTACAAGTACCAGCAGCCAGACCTTAGTATATCAGAACCCAAAGTCAATATTTCCCCAGCATATCATTTTTCCAAGACATTATTTCCCCCAAGACGTTATTTTCCCAAGACATCAAAACTAGGGCCCGATGCCTTGTACTCGAGTCAGGGAAAACTTGGCAAGGAAGGAGAGAAGGGGAGAAGGGAGGATAGAAGGGGGAGAAGCAAAGGATAAGGAGGAAAGGGAGTAAGAGGGAAAATGAGGAAAAGGAGTAAGAGGGAAGATGAGGAAAAGGAGTAAGGGGAGACGAAAAGAAAGGAAATGAAGGGAAGGAAAGGGAGTAAGATGAGAAGAAGAAGAAGAAAAAGGGGGAGAAGAGGAGGAAGAGGATGAAAGGGAGTATATAGGTGGGTGAAGAGGAAGGAGATGAAGGGGAGGCAAAAATAAAAAGGGGAGGAAAGGGAGTATATAAATGGGGGGAGAGGAAGAGAGAGAGGGAGGGAGGAGGGGACGACCACACCTCTATTAGCATATAACACATGTGCCGATATAATAAGGGGAGGCTGATGTATAGCATTATCTTCACCCTCGCATAGAAAAACACCAAGTTACCCCACTACCTGACGTCAAGGAGGTACCTGAAAGGTTTTTTTGTGTGTGGACTTGGCAACTGTGAGTTATGTTTGTTGACAGGAAGTATTGAATTTTACATGAAGAACTGACAGAAAAATAATCAATAATAATCGATTTGTTTTTTAAATTTCTTGTTTTTTTTAATCTTATTTCATCTTTTTTCCTTTATTTATCTGTTTATTCATTGTTTACCTATTTATTTATTCGTTTGCTTTCTATGTTTACTGTACAGTATATATATATATATATATATATATATATATATATATATATATATATATATATATATATATATATATATATATATATATATATATATATATATATATATACACATAAGCAACGTGATTATACATTCTAAAAATGCTCTCTCTCTCTCTCTCTCTCTCTCTCTCTGTAACCTTTGACAGGATAAAGCATTATGACTGGCCATGTACAGTAAAGTTTTCTCCCGTGTGTGTGTGTGTGTGTGTCAAGGCGAGGCAGACGTGTTGACAGAGTGCCCGGAGTATGTACAATAGTTCCCATTTTCTATGCTACCATGTCAAGGAAAATAATAATAGCAATAATAATAATAATAATTATAACAACAACAACTTTTACATAATCTACTATAAGTTAAACCCATATCGAAATCTCCCCTCCCGTGTTTTAATAATATATGCACTTCATAAACAAATTTCCCGTTTTCTCTAATAATTCTAAAGATGAGACGAATGAAAACGGGAAATTTATGCAGCTGAGTTATGGATGAAAAGTTTATAGGTTAGTGATGAGATTTGATAATTTCTTTAGATTTTGAAGACATGAGTTGAGTGTGTAATAACAATAAACGGTTTATTAATAGAGTTGCAGCCGGTGGCTGAAAATATACAAACTTTCATGTGATTTAGACATAATGATATGCGTTCAATACATTTACAGGGCTGTATAGTACATAAATCAGGAGTTGTTATTATTTTAACAATAGATGGGATGGTGCTGTTCTTATATCTATCAGTGTGGGCTCTTATGGGCTGAATTTTGTTGTAGTGGCAGACTGTGCGAGGTGGGTGGGGGCTGCCGGTGGCAGGAGGTGGCGATGACGAGGATGGTGCAGTAGTCCACTGCCAAACCTTGCTAGTGCTTGGTGGTGGAGGTCACTGTGGGATGGCATTTCCAGGGTGGAGAGAGCGTTGATGTAGCCGGAGTATTCTGCGCTGAGCATGATTCTGCAGGCCCTTTTCTGTCCCTTCTCTAGCTGACGTTGTTGGGTATATTGAGAGAAGACGACCAGGCTGGTGACACAAACGTTAGTTTGGGGAGAATATAGGCGTTGTAGATAGTCCTCAGCTCTGGCGTGGGTGTCCCAAGTGACCTGAGTCGTCGTAGCATGTAGAGTCGGTACGAAGCTCCTTGATTGTGTTGTTTACATGGGCCTTCCAGTCCAGTTTGTGGTCTATGGTAACACCCAGGAGTTTGGCAGACTTCACTAGCTGGAGAAGATGAGCACCCACTGTGACTGCTGGGGCTTGCACTGGAGTGGTGGCGGTATTGATGTGCATGACTACGGTTTTGGTGTGGTTGATGGTGACCTTGTTCTCCGTAGTCCATTGCTGTAGCCTGTCCAGGGTGCCTTGTAGCGATGAGTAGTCCGGTGCGGTATTGTCCATTGTAACTCCCACAGTGCAGTCATCCACGTACTTCCACCTGTGAGGAGTGTGTGTGTGTGTGTGTGTGTGTGTGTGTGTGTGTGTGTGTGCAGCCATCTGCTTGTTGTGAGGGATGGATGAGCTTCTGGCTGTGAGGCAGTGTGTAGGGTGAGGGATGAATTTGCTTGAAGGGTGAAGTGTGAGGCAGTGTGTGTAGGGTGAGGGATGGATGAGCATCTTGGGTAAGGGTGTGCGAGCGAGAGGAAAGGAAGGAAGGGAGGGATGGAGAGAGGGAGGGAGGGGGGGAGGGAGGGGCGAAGAACGTGATCGTGATAGTTCGGGGGTCACGAGCTGGTCTCCCTGTGACCTTCCTACGACCCCTTGTGATACCTCCTCTCTCTCTCTCTCTCTCTCTCTCTCTCTCTCTCTCTCTCTCTCTCTCTTGGTATTCTTTCCATACGTCTTTAAAAAAAAACAGAATAATAGACAGACAGACAGACAAACAAACAGACCCTCCCCCCACAGGTTACATAAGATCCCACTACCTGTCTAAACACCCTCATATACCTGTCTTATTTTCACCTGTGTCTCTATCCTCCTCAAGATGTAAATTATTATCAATTATCGACAGTTTCTGAGATCGTTTGTGTTTCATTTGATATAATAATTACCCGCATCGTCTGGGTCATTTACGAGTCATTGATAATTAAGAATGGTTTAAGATGAAGGTAAGATATAATTACAAGCCAAATATATGTGGTTTATATATATACATTAATACATATATTCTTTTTTTCGAGCGGGAGGGAAGAATGTATATATTATTTCAGGTATTTATCGACACAAAGATACTTGGTTGTGAAATAAAATCTTGAATGAAGTGAACGGAGGAAGATTTAGTATGGGAGGAGGACAATGGTGGTCAGCTGCGGGGAAAGGGAGGTTGAGGTGTTGGAGGTGGTATTTGGAGGTGTTGTAGGGAGGTGTTGAAGGGATGTGTTGCTGCAGGGAGGTGTTGCAGAGAAGTTTTAGAGGTGTTGGAGGTTTTGCAGGGAGGTGTTGCAGGGATGTGTTGGAGGTGTTGCAGGGAAGTTGTAGAGGTGTTACAGTGAGGTGTTGGAGGTGTTTCAGGGAAGTTTTAGAGGTGTTACAGTGAGGTGTTGGAGGTGTTGCAGGGAAGTGTTGCTGCAGGAAGGTGTTACAGGGAGATGTTGGAGGTGTTGTAGAGAGGTGTTGGAGGAAGGTATTGCAGGAAGGTGTTGGAGTGTATACCCCAAAAATATCAGTATCTCAGAAGAAACTCATAAAGGCGCTGCTCGACGACCCTGGGGCCACCTGAGCGTGAATTTATTTAAGGTGTACAAGCTGTCGCCAACACAACATCTTCACGCTAAGTTAACGGGCTGCAGCGCTCAATGTAAAGAAATAATCGAAGTAGACCGGACAACTTGTTAACTGCACTGGCTAACCATGACCCAGGAACACGATCTGCAAATTAATTAGCATCCAAATTCCCAATTACTGCTGGGTAGACAGAGGCAAATGGCGTAATGAAATTTCCCCATAGTTTCACCCTACCTGGGGACCAAACCCGGGTCCACTCGATTGCAAGGCGAGCATGCTGACCATTACACCATAGGTCAAAGTATTATCACCCCCATGTAGGTCCGTTAGATGTTTGTGTTAAGTTAAAGGTTTGGTCTCACTATAAAAAAAATAGTATGCTCCGCTGATGAAAATCGTTGAAACCGTTTCATCGACAGGTCGTATATTGGCGAATTTTCGTCGACCCAGCGGTCACACACACAAAAGATCCATCGCACATTCGCACAGGCTTGCTGACTGTTTCAGCAACCAAAATAAGCAATGGCATCCACATACTCGTACGTAACTGCGGTGGCTAGCACTGCCTTAATAACATACGCAGCTCAATTAAAGAAGGTTAAGCACAAGAAAAGACGCTTGTTGGTATGTTCCTGGCGGACAAGGAGAGACAGCAAGAATGTGTCCCATAATCTGGTGCAAGAAGCGTGTCTGGAGGACCTTCGATCATTACATGATTTTCAGCGCAGGAACAAGGCCAAGTTTCAGGCATTAATACGCCTAGTGATGCCGCCACTCGTAGCCAAGAATCCATACAGGTATTTTCCTGGAGAATACAGAGTTATAGATCAGATTCCAGGGTCACAGTTTCGTTGTGTCGAATGAGATCTCTTCGTGCTTTCTATTTTAAAAATACTTTTATAATTTCAGCTTGTATTTCATATATGTACCTGTAATACAGAAACGATTTTTCCAAACTAACACAAATCTCAGACATAAATGAGGATAATTTGTGAAGGATATACAGGCGACGGAGAATCGTCTGAATCGATAACTTTCGAACGGTGAGAACCATTGACTAGTCTGAACGCCAACTGTCACCGCGGCGCCCGGGTGTTGATGAGCTGACAGATAAAGTTGTTCGAATCGTTCATTTCCTATCGATATTTGGCACGTGGACCGCCCCTTTAGTTCACAAGGATAAGATAAGCATAGTGGAAGAGAGATACAAAATAAATGAACCGTTCATACCATAAAATGCCTTGAACATACGTATGAGATGAGGTCTTTGTGTGAAGTGTTGTGAAGATAACTACAAAAAAAAACAATGGAAACGTCAGGATGTGGTTTATCAGTAAAGGAACAACTCGGTGGAATGAAGACGTCAGGAAGACTTAAGAAGGTGAGTCAGGGAGGCCGTAGTGTTGTTTATGTGTCATGAAACAACACAGAGGAGGAATAGGTCAAGGATGGTGTATTCTGAACCAGTAAACGAGGGAATAACTTGATGATTGTTTCTTTGTAACTTAAGTGCTGACCTGAGCACGTGATGGCCAGGTGGCAGGGTGGATGAAGATACAACAGGTGATGGCCAGGTGGCAGGGTGGAAGGAAATGCAACAGGCAGGAAAAACAAAACAGATTCCTTCCATCAAACGAAAACTAAAAAAAAAAAAATACGATACATACAATTAAAGTAAACGTAAATGAATTACTGATGAGATGAAATATACCGAGAAAAGGAAGAAAATTATCTGTAAAAAAAAACAGAGATACAGAGAAGTGAGTGTAGATCGTGTGTTGTAAAATAATGTTTATGTATACGAGAAGAACAATGAATAGGTGGTTGGGACTCTCTTCAAGCCTCGACTCTGGGTAAACAATGAATGGATATGACGTGTTGAAGTAAGGTGGTATGTTAATGAACTGGTTTTTATTGTTAGTGTACGTGTGTTGAGAAGATTATGTCTGTGTAGTTTGTGATCCAAGATGAACTTGTTGTGTGTCTGTTAATGGTAATGCAGGGTTACTACTACTACTACTACTAATAATAATAATAATAATAATAATAATAATAATAATAATAATAATAATAATAATAATAATAATAATAATAATAATAATAATAATAATAATAATAATAATAATAATAATAATAATAAAAATAATAAACGGTTTATTAATAGAGTTGCAGCCGGTGGCTGAAAATATACAAACTTGCATTTGATTTAGACATAATGATATGCTAGCATGCTTGTTTGTGTGTGTGTGTGTGTGTGTGTGTGTGTGTGTGTGTGTATGTGTGTGCCTACCCAGCAGTAATTGGGCACCTGGAAGTTAATCGATTTGCGGATCGTATTCCGGGGTAATGGTTAGCCAGTGCAGTTGGCGAGTTGTCCGGTCTCCTCGGACTATTCTTTGACACTGGGTCTACAGTTCGTTACTCAGGGTGTGGTTGTTGTGTTGGCAACAGCTTCGACACCTTAAACAAATTCACGCCTAGGTGGCCCTTGGGCCGGCCATTCTCGTTACACGAGGGGCAACCATTGTTTTGTTTTCCATTGTTATGTGTGTGTGTGTGTGTGTGTGTGTGTGTGTGTGTGTATTTTTCTGTTAAGTATATAACTATTATTCATAATAGCGTCGACATAGCAAAACACACACACTCACACCACAGAACACCCACCGTGGTCAACTAAATGGACGTGATAGTTGGATCTGCATCATAAGCGACCTACACTTGTAAACAACACAACGCAACACAACACAACACAACACAACACAACACAACACAACACAACACAACACAACACAACACAACACAACACACACCCTTTCACCTTCACCTGGACACACTGATGAGTTAATTATACCTTGTTTATCCACCTTAATGACCGGTATTTCAGTACGTGTATAGTTAACTTATATCTCAAAGCACGTTTCCCGTAAGTAATAAACGACTTCCGGTGTTTTAAGTGAAAGTTAGTAGTGGTTTATGTGTCAAAGATATACCTCTTTTTCTTTTTTTTTAGTTGATTATCATTTATTAGTTTATAATAGTCTTGGGTTCCTTTGTCGATATTAAATTAGTGTATTATTATTATTATTATTATTATTATTATTATTATTATTATTATTATTATTTTATTATTATTATTATTATTATTATTATTATTATTATTATTATTATTATTATTATTATTATTATTATTATTATTATTATTATTATTATTATTGCGAAAAAAATATATAAATTTAACTAAAATTTTAATGTACAAAAATTAGAAACTCAAATATTTATGAGTTAAATTCTGAGGTGACACTTAGGGCGTATCACTCCATTGTCTTACCAAGGAGATGAGCCATTAAGGGTGTGTTTATCACCTCCACACAACACTATTAACCCCTTGACGACCACGGCCTATATTTCTCTCCTCTTGTTCAGTGGGTTAAGTGCCTTATAGTCGAACACACACGTCACCATTATCACCTTCACTACCATTACCATCATGACAGCTGTTATCACTATTACCATTATCACCACTATCACCACTATCACCATTATCACCATTATCACCACTATCACCACTATCATCACTACCATCATTCACATCATATCAATAAATCATTTATCAATACATACGAATATTCTCCCAACAATTTTCTTCTTCTTTGTATGTGTGTGTGTGTGTGTGTGTGTGTGTGTGTGTGTGTGTGTGTGTACCCTTCTTCGTCTCCTTCGTCGGTTCGTGAGATCCGGGTGCAGGGATCAGAAGGATTTAAAGGGGGTCCTCATCCTTATGTAATATGTATGTGTGTGTGTGTGTGTGTGTGTGTGTGACCACCTCGGGGCAAAGTCGCACAAGCTTCACTCAAGGGGAGACGACCTTTTGAGCCTCCAGGGCGTACCTCAAGGCCGACACGTAGATCCATCTCAGTTTTGAAGTAGCTGTTGGTATTTATTTTTTTTATCTTATTTCTCTTCTTTTAGGGTCCTGTTTTTTTTTTCGGGAGGGGGGAATGGGGCAGGAGGGGGAGGATGGGGGGAAGTTTATGGGGGTGACTTATCTAGTTTCTTGATAACGTTATGTGTGGGGTTTTGTTTTATAGGTTTAGTTTCTGGTGTTTAATGTTTTTTTGTTTTTTTTTTAATATGGAATGTTTTAGAGTTGTTATTGAAAAGAGAGGAGAGATGTTTTGGTACGTTTTAGTGATATGTTTGTGTGTATGGTCGCGGATAAAGTTTTGTTTTTTTCTCCCCGTGGTAAAACTGTGTCACGGGAATGGTGAATCTTTCAACTTACCCTGACTGTCGGCTGGTGTTGGTGTGTTGTTTTATCTCACTTGGGGTCGATACTGTTTCATTTTAAGAGGGAATGAACTTTTGACCCCAACTGTCCAACCAACAACAAAATCTCCTGCTGCATCTTTACCGTGTTATACAATACGATACAACGGACCAAGAATTATGAACAACGCTGGTTATATATGTATCCCTGTTCATTTCCCATAATATATCGTACTGGTTACATAATGCATCATCACACAAGTACCACACAACCTTACCAAATGGACGTGGCCTCAGTCAGTGATCGTTGTGAAGGGCGCCAGACCCAGAGGCGTTAGAACATTGTTTTGTTGACTGTAACTGAGGATGATGTTACCGTCATAAGCACACGACTTCATTTACTTTCTGAACATCTGTGTGATGATATGCATGTAAGACACAGAAGAAACACACACACACACACACACACACACACACACACACACACACACACACACACACACACACATACAGTACATTTTACTGGCATCTTCTAAACCATGAATTGCCTCGTCATGACTTCCTATCTTTAAGAGAGACAGTGAGAGAGACAGAGTAAGTGAGACAGAGTAAGAGACAGAGTAAGTGAGAGTAAGAAAGGAAGGAAGGATGATGTGTCTTCAGGTCAGGGCGGCCAGGTTTCCCTCCACCTCTTCACACTCCTACTAACACCTCCTCCTCCCACACACACACACACCGCCGCTGCTACCACCGTTAAGTCACCACACAATGACTGGGCAGGCGAAAATTATTCCCTCAGGGGGCCAAGTGGGTAAGGATGTGGGCTAGTGGGTAAGGTTTTGTGGGCATGTGGGTTATGTTGTGGGATAATGGGCTAGGTTAGGTTTGGTTAGGTTAGGTTAGAGTATTTAATCTTCAGGTTAAATGGAAAGGTATGTCTAATCTTCAGGTGAATCAATATACAACGTCAGGTAACAGTATTTTTTAGTCACTTTTTCTTTTTTATGTACAAATATTAAAGTCATCCATATTGGCAACCTTTCCACCCTTTCAGTGTTACCAATCATGACCAAGTCCCCGCGGTATTGTGCCTAAGTTCACTCCACCCTCACCACCCACTACCACCGCCCTCACCACCCACTCACCACCCCCACTACCACCGCCCTCACCACCCACCACCACCACCCCCACCCACCCACTACCACCGCCCTCACCACCCACCACCGCTCACCAACCACTACCACCACCCACCACCCCTCGCCCCTCACCACTACCACCGCCCTACCACCACCACCCACTACCACCGCCCTCACCACCCACTACCACCACCCTCACCACCCACTACCACCGCCCTCACCACTCAGTACCACCACCCTCACCACCCACTACCACCGCCCTCACCACCCACTAGTTAGGTACCAGGGGCTAAGTCATCGTACTCCTGAGGTTAAATCATCGTTCTCTAAAGGTTAATTCGCCGTACTCAAGGGGTTAAATCGTCGTACTCATTGGGTTAAATCGTCGTACTCCAGGGTTTCAGTCATTGTACTCAAGGGGTGAAGTCATCGTACTCAAGGAATTAATTCACTTTTCTCCAGGGTTAAGTCATCGAACTCTAAAGGTTAATTCGTCGTACTCAAGGGGTTAAGTTATCGCACTCCAGAGGTTAAGTCATCGTATTCAAAGGGTTAAACAGGAGACGCAAGAATCATCAACAGAGGCGCTGAGGCAACATTCACATTATTGTCTCTGTACACGCTGGGCCTTCAACACATACCATAAGAGGAAACGCCACTGCAAGCATTAAACGGGCGAACGACTGCCTACCTGCCCTCAGATCCTCTTAAAAAAAATATATATAATTGTCTGTGGTTTGTAATTTAAGAAGACATCGCCAGCACGGGCATTCAATACCGCCTGACTTTTAATCTCTATTTAATAATGTCTCGTTAATCGTATCTAAGTCTGGCAAATCTTCTCCTGACCTTTGCTTACACTGGCGCTGTTGTCTGGGAGTTTACTCAAGGTGACTCGGGAACTCAAACGAATACCTGGTAACTCAGAACATATTTATGGAACTCTGGGAACACTATGGGGACTTAAGAGTGACCAGGGAACTCAGAGGACAAATGTGGAGCCTCGTGGACTTTGTAACTCACAGGATGATTAGGGAACTCAGGAGACGATTTCGGAACTCTGTCTGTCTGTCTGTCTGCCTGTCTGCCTGTCTGCCTGTCTGTCTGTCTGTCTGTCTGTCCTCTCCCTCACCTTCGAATCATCCTTCTCTCACCCATTCCTCACCCTCCAGTTGGTTTCCTCACCTTCTCTCTCTCACTCTCTATCTCTCTCACTCTCCCCGTCCCTCACCCCCGCCACCCACCACCGCCCTCTCCCTCCCTCCACCCACCACCAACCTCCTCCTCCCTCACTCTCATGAAACTTAGGTGAAACCCTGATGATCCACACCCATCTACACCCACCTACAACCACTGACACCCACCAACATCCATTTATACCCATCTACACCTACTTATATCCACACACACACACTCACACACCCATACACACACACCCAAATCCCACCCTCACACACCACACACACACACACACACACACACACTCTTAAAAAAAAACATATATGGTGGTTCAATTGCGCAGTTTTACCACCTGGGGGATAATACCCGGACACAGGTGAAGGAGGGAAGGAGGATGTAGCTGTCTCCTTCATCACGTTCGTCGTCACACTAATGTTGGTCAGCCACTGAGTAGAGCTTTATACCACCGTGATTAGGACGTTGTAGGACTGTGATTAAGTGTGATTATGGTGAAATTAACCTCTTAAGATTTAATGAAGAAATAATTAATAAAAAGGTTATGTTTATTCTTGAAGGTAATTAATTTCGACAGGTGAGGCATTGGAGTTTATTAAGAACCTTTCCGTGAAATAAGGACGTAATTTACAGTGGTGGTAATTTCAGAGGGACATTTCTGTGGTGATTTTGAAATTTTATAAGGTATGATAAGTTTATTTTTATTTTTATTGAAATTTTATGTACATGAATCTGGTTTTAAATGGTGATAATGGTGAGGTGAGGTTAGATTCGAGTTTATTAGGATTAGGGCCTATTAGACTGGGGCCTATTTTTGACTGGGGCTTATTAGACTGGGACCTATTTTTGACTGGGGCCTATTTTTGACTGGGGCCTATTTTTGACTGGGGCCTATTTTTGTCTGGGGCCTATTTTTGACTGGGGCCTATTTTTGACTGGGGCCTATTTTTGACTGGGGCCTATTTTTGACTGGGGCCTATTTTTGACTGGGGCCTATTTTTGACTGGGGCCTATTTTTGACTGGGGCCTATTACACTGGGGCCTATTAGGACTAGGGCTAATTAGGACAAAGACTCAGTCATTTTCTTGGAATATGGATAAAGACATTATTTAATTTTGTTATATAAAAATTAATTAATAAATTATTTTTAAAAATTTGAACAAACTTATATTTAAGGGCTTCTGTAAAAATTATTAATAGTTTCACCGGAAAGTTTGAAAAATCCACAGAACACACACACACACACACACACACACACACACACACACACACACACACACACACACACCACCTCACCCCCACCACCACACCCCACCCCACCACACCCCCACCACTCACACCCCCCACCAACACACACACCTCACCACCACCACACCCCCACCACCACCACCACCTCACACCACACACACCCCTACCTCCACCACCACGTCACCCCCTCACCCCCCCACCACCACCACACCCCACCACACCCCTCACCAGGAAGAAGCCCTTGGCAACGAAGAGTGAAGTGATCCTCGTTTAGTCTGTCGGGGAGGTGACCAGCTCCGCTCAATTCCCCCAAAAAACACCTCCCATAACCCCCCCCTTCTCCACGTCCTGACACCCCCGCACCCCCCACCCCCTCTCCGCGCCTTACCTACCCACCCTTGGCTTGTGCCTGTCCAGACCGGTCTCATCTTCAGCGGTGAACTCTCTCTCTCTCTCTCTCTCTCTCTCTCTCTCTCTCTCTCTCTCTCTCACTCTGCTTCTCACGATAGGTTGAATGCAGGTCGTCCATCCAAGAGAGTGATTTGGGAGTTAAACAGTTGTGGATTAAGTGTGTGTGTGTTGAGTGTGTGTGTGTGGGGTTGGTGTGGGTAGAGTGTGTGTGGGTTGGTGTTTGTGGGTTGAGTGTGTGTGGGGAAGAGAGGGGGTTGACGTGGTAAGTGGTACTGTGCTGTATGCCTTAGAAATACCTGGCACTATACCTGGGTGGTCTAAATGGCCAGGTGGTGTTGTAGGAGGTGTGTGGAGGGAAGAGGATACGGGCTATCCTTCTGAGGGTGGAGGGTAGAAGGTGGAGGGGGTGGAGGGTGGAGGGTGTGTCTGGACCCAGGTGAGAAGTGGGTAACCTTGGTGAGACAAGTTGGGGGGGTGGAGGGAGACTAGTGGGGAAAGGAGGAAAGAAGGAAAGGAAGGAGGGAAGGAGGGAGGGAATGGAGAGAAGAAGGAAGGGAGGGAGGGAGTGAGTGGAGGGAAGGAGGGGGAGGAAGGTGGAGGGAGTCAAGTGGGAAAGGTGGGAAGGAAGGAGGGAGGTGGTGGTCGGAACCTCCGATCACCACTTACGACTAAGACAATATCTGAACACACACACATACACACACACACACACACACACACACACACACACACACACACACACACACACACACACACACACACACCATCGTAATAATGTACATTTTGGTATAGTTAGGCTTCCTTATAATGGTAAAAAACGCCTTTAATAAAACAGAACAAATTGTAGCGCCCAAAAAATAAAATATTATCTATCTGTAAAAAATATCAGTTTCGTTTTAAAGCTTAATTGGTGATGACTTTTATCAAACGAGCGGGCAGTCGAATGGATGTACTGTTCGCCTCCTGTTCTAAAGATCGTTGGTTCGACCCCCGGACAGTCCAAGCTAACCCAGCTGTAAATGGTTACCTAAGATGGGGAAGTACCGGCCAATGATGCTTCCTGGTGTACCGAAGGCTCAGTATACAGTGTACTTTTATCCACATACATACATATATACATACATACATATATACATACATACATATATACATACATACATACATCAGATAAGAAGAAGACTAGCAGGACATGAACCAACAGTAAAATAATGACCTCAAATGACCAGCCTCAAACAATACCTGGTCGCATGAGGTCATACATCACAAGGCGAGAGTTTACCAACGTTTAGCCGTTTTATGACTCCTTAAAGGTCAGGGTCAGGGAGGGTCAGGGAGGGTCAGGGAGGGGTTAATTGTCACCCATACGGATACACCACTAAAGGCATTCCCAAAAGGTCGTATTTCCAAAGTGATTTTCTCACTTTTACGACACAAAGACGGATTCTCAAAGGTTCTTATATCTACTTGTTCCTCTACCTGTACTTGTTCCTCTACCTCTACCTTTACTTGTTATTCTACCTCTACCTGTTCCTCTACTTGTACTTGTTCCTCTACCTGTACTTGTTCCTCTACCTGTACTTGTTCCTCCGCCTGTACTTGTTCCTCTACCTGTACTTGTTATTCTACCTCTACCTGTTCCTCTACTTGTACTTGTTCCTCTACCTGTACTTGTTCCTCTACCTGTACTTGTTCCTCTACCTGTACTTGTTCCTCTACCTGTACTTGTTCCTCTGCCTGTACCTGTTCCTCCACCTATACTTGCTCCTCTACTTCTACTTGCACCTGAACCATTAACAGTACCTGTGTTGTATTTCAATTACGATCATTAGTGGAGTCGTTTACGGTTTGGTACGGTAGTCTACGGCTTAAGCACTCCATCTTCTGTGATAATAATAATAATAATAATAATAATAATAATAATAATAATAATAATAATAATAATAATAATAATAATAATAATAATAATAATAATAATAATAATAATAATAATAATAATAATAATAATAATAATAATAATAATAATAATAATAATAATAATAATAATAATAATAATAATAATAATAATAATAATAATAATAATAAACAACCTCACATCACCCCACCTAACCTAACATAACCTAACCTATCCTAGCCTATCCTAATCTAACCTAACCTAACCAACTTAAAGTATAAATAGGCTATCTAATAATGGTAAACTTCATCTTGAGTAGATATAAAAAAGGCAAATATTAATATATATATATATATATATATATAGATTTATATTCATTAAGATAACACAATATAAACTATAAATTATCCTTAAGTCACAAAAAAAATCATCACTTGTTTTATAAAGTTTTAATCAGCGTGAATATCCATAGGCCTATAACATGATGTATCCAATATATATCCAAGGAGTCATTAGGAAAGCATTTATATACACGCTTGGTGAACACTTTCTCAAAACACTTCATTCATTTTATTTGTTCATCACTGACTGAAACAAAATGGAAGGTCATCAATTCCTCTCAAGGGTATATACAATTGATGACTCTTTAAGTGGTAATGGTCATCAATTCCTCTCATGGGTATATACAATTGATGACTCTTTAAGTGGTAATGGTCATCAATTCCTCTCATGGGTATATACAATTGATGACTCTTTAAGTGGTAAAGGGTATATACAATTGATGACTCTTTAAGTGGTAATGGTCATCAATTCCTCTCAAGGGTATATACAATTGATGACTCTTTAAGTGGTAATGGTCATCAATTCCTCTCAAGGGTATATACAATGATGACTGTGGTAATGGTCATCAATTCCTCTCAAGGGTATATACAATTGATGACTCTTTAAGTGGTAATGGTCATCAATTCCTCTCAAGGGTATATACAATTGATGACTCTTTAAGTGGTAATGGTCATCAATTCCTCTCAAGGGTATATACAATTGATGACTCTTTAAGTGGTAATGGTCATCAATTCCTCTCAAGGGTATATACAATTGATGACTCTTTAAGTGGTAATGGTCATCAATTTTATTCTATTTTTGTGATGTTGATGTCATTCTATTCTTCCATTTCTTTTTGTCTCATCATTATTTTCTCTTATTTTTGTATAATTCACCTTCTAGCTTGTTCTTCTCCTTCTTCTCCTCCTCTTTTTCTCCTTCTCCGCATCTTCTTTCTCCTTCTCCTCCTCCCCTTTCTCCTTCTTTCCCTTCCCCTCCTTCTTCCTCCTCTTTCTCCCTCTTTTTCCTCCTCTTTCTCCCTCTTCTCCCCCTGCTTCTCCTTCTTCGCCTCCTCCTCCTCCTCCTCCTCCTTCTCCTTCTCCCCCTCCTTCAATTCTTCTTCCTCCTTCTCTTATCTTTATCGATCTTACTCTCTTCTCTTCCTCTATGTCATGGTCAGTCCTCCCGGTTTTACCAGCCAGTAGAGCCTTGTTTTGAACCTGATTTGCACCTGTTTCGTACTTGTTTCAAGCTTCGTTGGAACCTATTTTGAAACTAATTTGAAAAAAAAGAAACGTGTTTTGTTTTTCTATCAGAGTAATTTGAACATGTTCCGAACCCGTTTTGAACCTGTCTTGAATTATTCTTTCATTATTTTCCTATTTATATTCTTGTTGAACTTATTTCGAACTTGTTTTATACCAGTCTTCAATGTTATTTTTCTTTAATTTGTTCTCAACCTGTATGGAACCTGAGACTGATTTAACTTCTAAACTCGTCTTATACATGTTTTAAACTTACTATGAACTAGTTTTAACCATTTATAAACACGTATTATACATGTTTTCAACCTGTTTTCAGCTCTTTTTTGTTTCTCACATTCTGGTGGTTAATGTCATTCATTATAATAGGTTGAAGAATAATAAGGTTAATGTTTATGTTCTTTATTTTTAGTTAATCGTTAAGAAAATTTGTGGTGTAAATATAAAAAAGTGTGTGTGTGTCGCCGTAGACTAGAAGAGGAATGTCCATTGTGAAGGATCTTATATCTGGTCTGGTCAAGGGTCACATGCTACACGGTGTCAAAGGTTGTTACTTCTGACACCGTGGAATGGAGACTTAACGGCTGAAGACACTCAAGTGGCAATCATTCAGTAGATCTTTTCATTCAAGTGACACTCATTCAGTTGCCACTCAGGTGTCCCTTATACAGGTGACACTTCATAACATTCATACCTAAATTTGAACTCTCCTCACATGACCCTTTGAAAAGACCTCTCTCTAACCCTCTAAAGGATGACTTCAAGAAACATCTAGATATCCCTTGGATGATGTCGAATAAAGGTAACCTCGTATCGACGTCGAAATGACCCTCAAAGGAGCCCTTCACGACCCCTCCCTAAATAACTTGGGATCATCGTCCTTGGGTACTCCGCTCGTCATCGCCGTCCGTCTTATTCGAAGGTGATGCCTGCGGCCCTCTGCTCCTCGGCGATGCGGAGGAGTTCGTAAACGTGAGCGGGGAGAGGAGGAGGAGTGGGGATGTGAGCACCAACGGCTCGGAATCCCAGCTCATCAGCAACGTAGGTAACTTCGATCAGATCACCCTCTGGAGAAGTGTACCTGGAGATAAAGAGGGAGAGAGAGAGACGGAGTGAGATAATTAGATAGAATGTTATAGAATGAATAGATAGATATAATGTGGATAAATATTCTGGCATAGATTAAATACATAGATAAATGTGGTTAAATAAATAGCTTGTGGAGAGATAGACCGATACAGTAGTAATGGGTAGAGAAAAATGTGAATAGATAGGTAGAATATTAATCGATGGATATAATATGGATAGAGGGATAAAATATATATGGTCAACAGAACAATATATAGAGCATGGGTTAGAGTGGAACAAGACAATAGAGCCAGATATAGGAGTGTTCTCTACTCACAGAGCCAAATATAGGAGTGTTCTCTACTCACAAAGCCAGATATAGGCGTGTTCTCTACTCACAAAGCCAGATACAGGAGCGTCCTCTACTTACGAGACGGAGCCCTCGGCGTTGCTCTGGCCAAGGGAGCCCTCATGGCCGTTCTCGCTGAAGATGATGCCGTTCTCAGTCTCTACGTCGGTGTTGTAAAAGGCTCCCTCTGGCGCCAAGCGGTCGTCGCGGATGATGGCGAACTGTGGCCGCTGTGGAAAAATTTCTTGATGATGCTCTACAAATTCCTCCTGTCCTCCAGGTAGCTTGGCGCAGGCGGCGACGGCGACCAGGGCGGCTAACACGACCTGGGAGGTGATAAGGTGATGAAGTGCCAGACTCTCTCTCTCTCTCTCTCTCTCTCTCTCTCTCTCTCTCTCTCTCTCAACAGCTATAATCCTCCTAATACTCACAAACTTCATGCTGGTGGTATTGGTAGTAGTAGTGGTGAAAGGCTACAACAGTGAGTGGTTATGTGGTGGAGGTTGTGTCGGCAGCTTATATATACATGGCGTAACAGTGAGAGGGCCGACCTCCCCCCATGACCCCTTCACCTCGTCCCAGCCCCGCCCCACCCCCGTCAGGCCCCGCCCCGTCGTCAGGAACCCCTCATTTCTCAATTACCCAGCAGGAGAAAGGGATAAAGAACGACAAGTCAGCCCCCATCATTAGGCCCAGCTTCCCTCTGAAATCTACGCTTGTTCGTGTCAGTCTGTTTATGTTTCCAGATCAACCTAATTTGCATACTAACATCTGTAGTTTTTTTTTTAGCAGAGATAAAACATTCAGCTTCATATATTCTGTAACATTATCGAAGTGAAAGTTTCCTCTAAAAATAGGTAATCGTGAAGGTAAAACGTATAAAAATAACACTAATAATAAAGATACTACTACTACCAACAACAACAACAACAACAACAACAACAACAATCTTACTCCCAATTCCTTTCGCTTTCAATACTCTCACTCTTCCTCCCTCCCTCCCTCCATCCCTCCCTCCCTCCCTCCCTCCTTCCCTCACCTCCCTCCCTCCCTCCCATCCCTCCCTCCTTCCCCACCTCCCCTCCCTCCCTCCCTCCTCCCTCCCTCCCTCCTCCCTCTCCTTCCCCCTCCTTCCTCCTTCCCTCCTTCCCCTAACCTCCCTCCCCCTCCTCCCTCCTCCCTCCTCCCTTCCTCCCCTCCCTCCCTCCTTCCCTCCTTCCTCCTTCCTCACCTCCCCTCCCTCCCCTCCCTCTCTCTCTCCCTCCCTCCCTCCCTCCTCCCTCCCTCCCTTCCCTCCCTCCTTCCCTCCTCCCTCCCTCCCTCCCTCCTCCTCCTCCTCCTCCTTCCCTCCCTCCTCCTTCCCTCCCTCCCTCCCTCCCCTCCCTCCTTCCCCTCCTTCCTCCTCCTCCCTCCTCCCTCCTTCCTTCCTTCCCTCCTTCCTCACCTCCCTCCCTCCCTCCCTCCCCCTCCCTCCTTCCTTCCCTCCCTCCTCCCTCCCTCCCTCCCTCCTTCCCTCCTTCCTCCTTCCCTCCTTCCCTCCCCTCCCTCCTCCCTCCCTCCTTCCCTCACCTCCCTCCTTCCCTCACCACATTTCCCATCACAGCTACTCTTAGCGTGAGAACCAGACCACAGTGCCCAAAGCTAAAGCCACATAAGCTAAGTTATGTAAGCTAAAACTATGACAGTTAATCTTAAATCAGCTTGAAGTAATGAAAGTTAAGACTCTGACAGCTAACCTTAAATAAGCTAAAAAGCATAGTACCTTTGTTATGAAAGGGAAAAGCATGTCAGCTACGGTTATTAATGTAAAGTTATCGAAGCTATATTCCATAAAGCTAATTATACGGCAAGTACAATTATGGGATCTTCACACACGGCAGCTAAAGATATGGTAGTTAATGATACTTAATAGTTAGTTATGGTAGTTTGTTATGGTAGCTGTAGTTTTAGTATTCAGTCGTATTATTACCAACAAAATTGATCTACTCTCTCTCTCTCTCTCTCTCTCTCTCTCTCTCTCTCTCTCCCTCCCTTAACGGTACATCGCTCTGTGGTCTTGAACGAGGTACAGTTAGGTGCAGTTAAGTTCCCTTGGCGATGCCTGATAGTGACATGTATAAATGGGGAAGTGGAGGAAGAGGGAGGGGGAAGGGAAAGGGGAGGTGGGGAGGGGAGTAGAAAGGGTGGGGGTGGTTTGGGTGAGCGGCATGCTGAAAGTGATGGTGGGGGATGGGGAGGTGGGAGGAGAGGAGGAGATGGGGTGAAAGGAATAGAGGGGTGCTGAAAGTAATGGGGAGGAGGTAGGGTAGTGAGGAGGTGCGAAGAGTGATGGGGAGGTGCGAAGAGTGATGGGAAGGAGGAGGGTAGGGAGAGGGGTGGGAAATGGGAGGGAAGGGGAGGAGGGAGAGAAGGGGGGAGGAGATATGAAAGTGTTTTGATAAGTGGATAAAAACCTATGACCATGAGGAGGCAAATGGCGTGAGATGTGTCTGTCTGTCTCTTTGTCTGTCTGTCTGTCTGTCTGTCTGTGCCTTGGGTTTACTTTCTGTCTAACTATTTTTCTCCTTCTGAGCGCATGTTTGACGGTCTTTTAATACATACATACATACATACATACATACATACATACATACATACATACATACATACATACATACAAGATTCTAAAAAAATGGTAACTAACAAATAAATAATTATAATAATAATAACGTCAATCTGTCTATAGGTCAAAGGTCATCCACTGAGGTCATATAGGCAGTCGCACAGTTATACCAGGATGTTGATATACCGTGGGAACTGACACCTACTTAACCTTACCGCTATATCGTACCGCTATATTATGCCGCTATGTTTCACTGCGATATATTACTGCTATATTTCATTGCTATATTATGCTGCTATATTTCACTAATATATTATACTGCCATATCATATATTATATTTTACCACTATATATTACTGCTATATTTCACTGCTATATTATACTGCTAAATTTGACCGTTATAATATACTGCTATATTTCACCACTATATTTCACCACTATATTTCACCACTATATTTCACCACTATATTTCACCGCTATATTTCACCAGTATATTTCACCACTATATTTCACCAGTATATTTCACCAGTATATTTCACCAGTATATTTCACCAGTATATTTCACCACTATTTCACCACTATATTTCACCACTATATTTCACCACTATATTTCACCACTATATTTCACCACTATATTTCACTGTTATATTATACTGCTATATTTCACAACTATATTTCACCACAATATTTCACTGTTATATTATACTGCTATATTTCACAACTATATTTCACAACTATATTTCACCACTATATTTCACCACAATATTTCACCATTATATTTCACCGCTATATTTCCTAGTTTGGTTTCATATGATATAACCAATTAAAAATATTGTAATTAACTTCAATAAAACGTTTGTGCTGCTCACACACACACACACACACACACATACACACACACACACACACACATACAGGGATATGCAACAACTGGGGTGGTACTCTCTCTCTCTCTCTCTCTCTCTCTCTCTCTCTCTCTCTCTCTCTCTCCCCACCGTTAGAACCAACGGTCATCTCGACTGCTCAGTTATCTTTGACCTCTACTCACAAAAATAATATATTTTTAAGTACATATTTCTAGTTAGTTAAAAAGTTATTTCTTTATTGATAAGAAACTCAACAATTTTTTTTTCCTGATTTATTTATTTATTTATTTTTTTGTATATACACTTATTTTAAGCGAACCAAACCTAACCTAACCTAACCTAAACATATCATAACCCAACCTAATCTAAACATAACGTAATCTAAACCAAACCTAACCTAAACGTAACGTAATCTAACCTAAACCTAACCAAAACATAACCAAAAAGAATATAACATAACAGCTCTGAGGTAAAATACTGTAAGTCTTTCAACAGCGTGAGAAACAGTAAAGCGACATATGACTAGACCAGAAGAAGTGAATGTGTCGGAAGGTAAAGGGGGGTGTGGGGTGGGTGGTAGAAGAGCCACCCACTCACCCCACCCACCCACCCATCCACCCCACCCACCAAGCCGTCCAGCCATGCAGCCACCTTTCCCATTTAACATGTAGGACAGTGAGGGAGGGAAGGGAAGGGAAGGGAAGGGAGGGTAGGTGGTTCATTTTCATTGATTAGTTTTACGTTTACTTACAAGAATATGAAAAGGTGTATTAGGTGTATTTACTAACGATATACACACTTAAGAAAAATGAAAAGTGTGTCACCTAACTTCATTGTCGACTTAAACACTTAAATAAGAATGAAAAGTGTATATACTAACATAAAATCATCTTTTTTTTTTAATCTTATCATTTTAGAAAGTAAGGACAAAGTATAGTTGTTAATGATGTGTATATACGAATAGGAGAAAAAACTGTATGGTTAGATTAGGTGCTGATGATGTACACACGAGAAAGAGAAGAAAAGTGTTTGTTCAAATGGGTGTTCAACTTTACTGTCAAGATACAGGTTTAAGCAGGTATGAAAATTTGACAGACTAATTTTATTCAATCCATCATGTTGATTTGGACAGTTAACAAAATGAAAAGTTAATTTTTCACTCATATCCACCAAGGCGAGTATCCATCATGGCGAGTATCCACCAAGGCGAGCATCCACCAAGGCGAGCATCCACCAAGGCGAGCATCCCTCACCATTTCTCCTCTCCACTAAATCCTATTCTCCACAGCTCCTTATCTCATCACAATCCTTATCAGGTTCAACAGCAGGCGAACAGCACAGGAGCGTAGTGTGACGTCGATATAAACAGATATTGTGTGTGTGTGTGTGTGTGTGTGTGTGTGTGTGTGTGTGTGTGTGTGTGTGTGTGTGTATGTGTGTGTTTAATTGACGTTAATTTTTTTTTATTACTTCAAGATTTTGTTTCAATTTTATTTATTATTATTATTGTTTTTTAATATTTCTTCGTTGTTGTTTTTTTTATTTTTCTGGTGTCGAAGTTAATAGGGGTGCATGTCTCTCTCTCTCTCTCTCTCTCTCATCTTGGAATTAGTACACCAAAAAATTCAGCAATAACGTAATTAATTCATCGAAAATAATTGATGAAGATAAATAAATATAATAATAAATAAATATAATAAATAAATAAAATAAATAAATAAATAAATAAAATAAATAAATAAATGAAATATACTTCCGGTTACAATAATTTTTTCTTCCGTATCGTCCTGAATTATTACCTGTATCTCACCTGCTTATTTTTTTAGTATAGTTCATAGAAGTCTATCTATGGTAGGGGAGGGGTCACACAGTCTATCATGGTAAGGGGAGAATCACCCACAGTCTATCATGGTGAGGAGGGGCACACAGTCTATCATGGTAAGGGGGAGGTCTAGAGTCTATCATGGTAAGGGGGAGGCACTAGAGTCTATCATGGTAAGGGGGAGGGTCACACAGTCTATCATGGTAAGGGGGAGGGGCACACAGTCTATCATGGTGAGGGGGCGGGGTCACAGAGTCTATCATGGTAAGGGAGAGGAAACAGCAGCTGAGGGAAGGGAAGTCAAAGGTTGATTGCAGCCGCCGGCAAGTTTGCTTAGGTAACACAAATGACTCCCTGGTGCATGTGTGTGTGAGACAGACAGATAGACAGACAGACAGACAGACAAACAGACAGATATAATGAGAGACAGACAGACAGACAGACAGATAGAATGAGAGAGAAACAAAGCAATACAGATGACAAGCCGATTTATGTGAGACAGACAGACAGACAGACAGACAGACAGACAGACAGACAGTGAGAAAAACAGACAGAAGAAGACAGATGACAGGCAGATTTATTTGTGAGAGGGAGTGAAAAGGACAGAATGATGGGGAGATAGAGATAGTGAGAAAGACAGCGAGGAGAAAGAGAGAGAGAGAGAGAGAGTGAGAAAGACAGTGTGGGAGAGAGACAGGGAGAGACTGACAGACAGACAGAGAAATAACACAAAGGATTAACAGGTTTCTGTACGAGAGAGAGAGAGAGAGAGACTTTCATTAGGACTGACAGTTACCTGGTTAAATAAAGAGACAAAATAATAATCAGTAAATAAGAAAAAAAAGAGATAGAAGAACGCTATAAATCACATGAGAAAGGGAGAATCCTTGATAACGATCCTCCAGACGAAGAAGAATGGCAATAACTGAGAGGAGAAACACAGTGGAGGAGATAAGGAGAAGATGAAGAAGACAAGAGGAAGAAGAATGAGGAGGAGGTGGAGGGAGAGAACGAAGAAATAACAGGAGGAGGAGGAGGAGGAGAAAGAAGAAGCGGTCCTCCTCCCCCAAAAAATATATAGAGGAAAAACATAATTGGTATTCACCCCCCTGCCCGCCCCCCTTGCCCGCCTTGCCCTTACGCCGCCCACTTCCACACTTTGCAACAATATATACATTCTTATACACTCACTTCCTTACAATGGCATTTCCAGATTCATAAATTAGTGCCTCAAGACAACTCGACTCTACAGCCGGTCATGGTATTTAAAAGTCATATATATAATTTGTTGTCGCGAACATTTTTATGAATTCAAAAGGTATATATATATATATATATATATATATATATATATATATATATATATATATATATATATATATATATATATATATATATATATATATATATATATATATATATATATATGAATTTATATATGACTGCAAGATTTATATGTGGTCTGTGTGTATGTTTTTTCTCTCTCTCTCTCTCTCTCTCTCCATTGTAAAGCACACAAACATTTAGCCTATTATATATATGTACGTTTGTGTCTGTATTTATGTGTGTTATATGTGTGTGTGTGTATATATGTTTGTGTGTGTGTGTGTGTGTGTGTGTGTGTGTGTGTGTGTGTTTCCCATGAGCTATTTACCTTACCATCAATTATATTTACATAAGGAATTTAATGTCACTCGTCATCAACACCATGGAGTGTCACCTACCTGCTTCATGACGTCATAAGTATGTCACTGGGCGTCATGAGCACAGTGTGTTTACTGCCCCTTCAAGCGGGTTTATATTGTGAGGAAATTGGTAACTGGAAACTATTAGGTCATGAGGTGGGTTAGGTGTTGCCAGCGGGAGGGTTTGTTTTTAGATTTTATTTTTTGTAGATGTAATTACATCATTAGAATACATCAATTTGTATGTATGTATGTATGTATGTATGTATGTATGTATGTATGTATGTATGTATGTTTTAGTGTCCTATTTTGCTTTCTGGTCACAGAATCATCCAGGCAGAGAAACGTGGGAAGACAGACAGACAGACAAACAGTGGTATCAACGTAATGATTTGTTGAGGGAAATTTCTTCTTAAGTTGGATAAGTTTAGGTTTAGGAGGGAGATAGGAAGGAACTGGTTCACAAATAGGGTGGTGGACGAGTGGAACAAGCTTAGTAACCTTGTAGTAAGTGCTGGAACTCTGGAAAGTTTTAAAGGAGGCTGGATAGATTCATGGATGATAGAGAGTGGTAGTAACTCTCGACAGGAGCTGCCATGCACAGGCCAACCGGCCTATTGCAGACTCCTTATTTTATTATGTTCTTATGTTCTTATGTTCTTCTTCTTCTTATGTTCTTCTTCGTCTTATGTTCGTTCGTTCGTTTGTTATTCTCTCTCTCTCTCTCTCTCTCTCTCTCTCTCTCTCTCTCTCTCTCTCTCTCTCTCTCTCTCTCTCTCCACTATAATACCCTGAACGTGAGGTACTTCCCTTCCCCACCATAATACCCTAAAGGTGTGGCCCTGAACGTGAGGTACTTCCCTTCCCCACCATAATACCCTAAAGGTGTGGCCCTGAATGTGAGGTACTTCCCTTCCCCACCATAATACCCTAAAGGTGTGGCCCTGAACGTGAGGTACTTCCCTTCCCCACCATAATACCCTAAAGGTGTGGCCCTGAACGTGAGGTACTTCCCTTCCCCACCATAATACCCTAAAGGTGTGGCCCTGAACGTGAGGTAGTGTACTTCCCTTGTCCTCCGTGATGCCCTGTGAACGTGAGGTACTCCGGCCCGCAGTAGATCAAGGTACTAGACTTACCTCTTGACATTTTGGCTGGCACCCCGACTAACCTTCATGGGACCACACCTACATAGTTCCATCACGTCCTTTCCTCTACCCCTGCCCCCCTCAACCATTCAACTCCCCTCTCTCCTCACCCTTCCTCCCTTATCCCATCCGGTCATTTCGCCTCCTCCCTAATTCCAGTCTTCCTTCCTTCCTTCCTTCCTTCCTCCCCGTCATCTCCCCTTCCTCCCTACCCTTCCCTTTCCCTCCCCCCGTCCTTCTCCCCACAGGATCAAGGAGGTCCTAACCAACCATTCCATCCTAGTCCTTTCCTCCTCATCACCTTGACCTCCTCATCCTGTTTTTTGGTGTTTACTCCTGAAAAAGCCCATCTGTCTATCCTGTCTATCCACTCTGTATTTTTATCTTCTCACCCATGTTATCTACCCATGCTGTCTATCCACCCCCTATCTCCTATCTAAAGTGGAGCTGCGTCATCCCCTTGATATAATTACTATACCCTGTACTATCCATCATTCCTCCTATCCACGTTGACCATCCATCAATTCCCTATCCAAATGAAATACATCTATACTTACTTACGTATTCTACCTATCCCCTATCCACAATGACTTTACTTTACCCTCCTCTTCCATCCATCCCTCTTCACCTCTCTCTCGTATCCATTATCCTTACACCTCCCTACCATCCCCTTTCATCCATCCTTCAACTTATCCATCTATCTAATAAAAATCCCACCCCCTCCTCCTTCTCCTCTCCTCTTCTCCTTCTATTCCTTCCTCTCCCTCTCCTCATTTTCCTCCTGCTACCTCTTCGTCTCCCTCTCCTCCTCCTCCTCCTCCCCTTTCTCTCTCCTCCTCCCCCCCACTGCTAAACAAGTCACGCCTCTGCCTCACAGGACGCCGCAGGGAGATCAAAAGGTCACGAAGTAAATATATAGTCGACCTCCTATTACTGACAACCTTATATAAAAAAATTAACAAAAAACTGGGTCTTTATACCTGATGTCTCCTTATACCTGATTGTTTCCTTATACTTGATGTCTCCTTATACCTGATTGCTTCCTTATACCTGATGTAGATAGAAGTTTATTGTAACCTTCAGGTGATGATTCTTGAAAGGTTCTTACGTTGTGGAGAGATGTTAAGTGTCTAATTCGGGTTGGGTGTTAGGGTGATGCTGACGCTGTTTTTGGTGGTGGTGACAGAGGTGGAGGAGGGGCCGGTGGGGGTGGGTTGGAGGTTCTGTATAGTTTGTTAATTAGGAAAAAAATGATTGATATTTTATGGTGTTTTAATAATAATAATGATGATGATGATGATTATTTATATTTTTATTATTATTTTTATTATTTTTATTATTATTTTTATTATTATTTTCATTATTATTTTTATTTTATTTTTATTTTATTTTTTATTTTTTTTTATTATTATTATTTTTAATATTATTTTTATTATTATTTTTATTATTATTTTTATTATGATTTTTATTATTATTATTATTTTTATTTTTATTTTTATTTTTATTTTTTATTTATTTATTTTTATTTTTTTATTATTTTTTTTATTTTTATTATTATTATCATTTTTATTATTATTTTTATTATTATTTTTATTTTTATTTGTATTTTTATTTTTATTATTTATTATTATTTTATTATTTTATTATTATTTTATTATTTTATTATTTTATTTTTATTTTATTATTTTTATTATTATTTTATTATTTTATTATTTTATTTTATTTTATTTTTATTTTATTATATTATTTTATTATTTTATTATTATTTTATTATTTCATTATTATTTTATCATTATTTTATTATTTTATTATTTTATTATTTTATTATTTTATTATTATTTTAGTATTTTATTATTATTTTAGTATTTCATTATTATTTTATTATTATTTAAGTATTTTATTATTATTTTATTATTTTATTATTTTATTAGTATTTTATTAGTATTTTATTATTATTTTATTATTTTATTTTATTATTTTATTATTTCATTATTTTATTATTATTTTATTATTATTTTATTAATATTTTATTAGTATTTTATTATCATTTTATTATTTTATTATTTTATTATTTTATCTGTCTCATGAGGTAGACAGATAGCTCATGACAGTTCCTACTCGAGTAAATTAAACCTATACTAAATACATACATACTTCCCCTCATCACAGGAATGACTGAAGTTAAGTCACAGTGCTTTAGAAAACTCAAGATTGGCGCCGATATTGGACTAAGAATATCTAAAATGAAAGGATATTCTCTCACTCCTACCTTGAGGATTCCTTGATAAATGAGACAGGAGAGAGAGAGAGAGGGGGGAGGGGGACAGGTGAACCCCTCTTCTCGATATTTAATCTTCTTCCCGGTCAAGGTGGTTCAGCTTAATGAAGAAAGGATCTCTCTCTCTCTCTCTCTCTCTCTCTCTCTCTCTCACCCCTTCCATCCCTCCATCCAGCCTTCCTAACCTCCCTCACTCCATTAATCCTTACCTCTTTCCATCCGTCCTTCCCTCCTTCCCTCCATCCAGCCTTCCTGACCTTCCTCCCTCCCTCCCTCCTTCCACCCTCCTTCCCCCTCTCTCCTACCACCTGCTTCCACCATACCTGTGGGTCATTGTCTAATTAAGTCGGCCACCTCTAATCTTCCCTTTTGCCCTTTACACAGCGCTTCAGTAGAGGAGAGATGTTGTGTTTGTCTGTCTGTCTGCCTGTCTGGTTATCTCTCTGTGTGTGTGTGTGTGTGTGTGTGTGAGAGAGAGAGAGAGAGAGAGAGAGAGAGAGCATGTGTGTGTGTGTGTGTATGCATGTGTGTGTATGCATGTGTGTATATTTGTTGCGTGTGTGTGTGTTTGAACTTTAACCTTTGCCCTACAAGACACACCACGTTTTGGCGTTTTCCGTTTTTTGTGGAGGGGGGTTCAAGTGACCTCAACTTTTAATCAGGTGTTAGGGGAAGGTCAGGTGCCAAGGTAAACTTTAGATGCCAGGGCACCATCATAGGGTATAATGAGGTCTGGGGCACGTGAAGTATTAGGAGTGACACTTCAGGTGATGCTTCAGTTTACAGTAGTTTATATTTCAGATCACACAGCATTTCAGGTCACACAGCGTTTCATGTCATGTCATAATTCAAGTTGTGTCATGTTACAGACCAGACTGTGCATCATCCATACTTTGCTTCATCCACACTATGCTTCATCCACACTATACTTCATCCACACTATACTTCATCCACACTATGCTTCATCCACACTATACTTCATCCACACTATGCTTCATCCACACTATGCTTCATCCACACTATGCTTTATCCACACTATACTTCATCCACACTATGCTTCATCCACACTATACTTCATCCACACTATGCTTCATCCACACTATGCTTCATCCACACTATAGTCACACGGACTCTTATACCGGCAACATTTATCAGCAGTGGTTTTACTCGCATATATAACAAGTTTATTTACACGGTGGGAATACTGTTCTGTTGTCGCTGGGAGCACGGAGGAACGACTGAAGCTAAACCAGTAGATAGATAGATAGATAGATAGATAGATAGATAGATAGATAGATGCCTTAGAAGACCTTGATGATGAATCGTTACCTCTTACAACTCTTGCTTTGTATTGTGTTTAAACGTGAGATGAAACGCTCCGGGGTCTGGTCCTTCGCTGGTGAGAAGGATGAACGCCTTATTACTGCACAAACAGACTAAACTCATTGTAATATCCTCAATTAATACTGTTTGTTTATTATATTTTGAGGATGAATTTAATTGTTTCTAATAATTTAAAGTTTCATTCGATTGGGTTTTTTTTAATTATGATTGTAGAAATAAAGAGATAAATGATAATAAGCGGAGGAGGAGAAGGGTGTAAATAACTGATTCAAATTAGCTGTTGTTGAGTATTTTATTGAGTTTTACTAAATAGCTAAACGATAACTGCTCATCACTTTAATACATAATACACAATTTCGTTAAACTTTTAATTTAATACAATAGTGGTTCTCATTTGACTGCGGGGAATTGATGGTAGTTATTATTTGAAGACCAACACGTCGAGCTGGAAGAATCAGCAGCTGGCAGATGAAACTCCAGCCTCTTGTTCCCCTTTACCAGCCACTAGCCCCAAAAAACAGCCACTAGCCCCCAAAACCACCCACTAGCCCCAGAAAACTAGCCACCAGTACTAGCCGAAAGCGAAAATTAATGGCATGAGTGCCCGTGTGACGCCATCTTAACTCCTGCAACCTGACGCTACACAACAGCAGGATTGACTCACACCTGCTGAAGGGGAGGCCCCAAGACACAGGGAGGGCGGGATCTCTCATATTTTTAGCACTTGTTCAGTAAACTTGGCTTGGCTCACTGCCCAAGACCACAAAGTTCATAATAAAGTAATAAAGAACAGACTAACTGTAAGGGGGGGGGGGCTTATCTCTCAACGCAAGCTGCCACCCTTGAAGAGAGGGGGCACATTACTACTTCTTACTGAACCACCGTAGCCACCCTTATCTTACTCATACTTTTCTCTCTGTCTTATTTCCTTCAATAGTTCTGTCTACATATTTCAGTTCATGGTTACTACATAACCTCAGTTCTTTGGTAGCACGGCGAGGATCTAGGGCACATGGGTATCGTAATTCTGGTATCAAGGTCACTTGGACGGAAATAAAGGTAACATACTGCTGGAAAAGAATACCTCTAATGTACTCTAAGAAAAGGTTTATTAATAAAATCAAAGTAGGGAGAAAGAAATAATTAACATACAACTCCAAGGTGCAGCTCCTCGGCTTAACTCAACTGCAATTTACTCAGATACTGTACTCTTATTTCTCACAACTTACTGGTGTTACATTACATTAACAGTTACCTGGGACAACCCTTGGCTTCTCTCACATTACATACAGATGAATGACAACTCCTTGGCTTTACTTATCTGGAATTCCAAGTGGGTACTTTTACTTCTCCCACATTACTGGTGATACATTACAGTAACAGTTACCAGGATCAACTTCGTGGCTTTACTCATCTGTCACTCCAATCAGATATTCTCGCTTCTTACAACATTACAGGTGTTACATGGCATTACACACCGTTACAAGACGAACTTCAGCTGATACTTCACAATAACTGTTGGTTGTGCATATGGCATATGCACTACCAACCCATAATATGTGAATACAGATACCAACAAATTACATGGGTTCACTACCCAACATTGGATAATAATATTCCAGAATTATCCCCAAACATTTACAACAAACACTGTGGACCAAATAACTTCAAGGCATGACCCAGAGTAGAACACTAAACGACTGACGACCGCTGTTGTGATCCGTGGTAGCCAGACACATGGCGAGTCTGGGGTCTAAGGCCCACGAGGCCGACTGGAGCAAGTTGATCATGTCGAATCAACGACATCGTCCATATATCGCTCACTGCTAGGTATCCACGTACTCGGCGCAGCCGGTGGGTGTTCAAATAACCCACACACTGGATCTGAGGACAAATGGTGGAAGGCGTCACGAGAGGGAGCATGGACTCAAACACAATCAATCTCTCGTCTAGCAACGTCAGTCGATATTTACTTTATATTACTTCTCACACTGGGTGAATGACAATTACTGTTACAACATGAACACTGATACTCACAAAATTGACTAAGTCAAACTGAATGGCTATATCGGCAGGGAACACTTGTCTAACATACCTGAGGACAAATGGTGGTAGGTGTCACGGGAGGCCGAGCTCCATACATACATACATAAAAGCTAGTGACAGGGGGGAAAGAGGTTCAGGGGAAGGATAAAGGGAGGATAGAAGTGAATTTTAGAAGGAGAGAATAGGTGCAGTGGCTAAACACCGCTTGCGTGAGGGGGTAGGCAATGTGCCTGGATGGTGAAGCAATCACAATAAGGACGAGGCAGAGGGAAGGCAGGAGCAGGACCGGGCAGGCAAAGGGCCAACGCCGGTGCTCTGGTTGTCGTCTTAGCTTAGGCATTGTTGGCAAAGCGGAGGAAGAACCGCCCCGCCACGCAAGCAGAGAAGCGCAGGTGGACGGACGCACAGGCACACACGATCAAAGTAACAGAGAAGGTGAAAAATGGAAATGTAGCTAGTTGTAGGGTTGTTTGGAGAAAGATGAAGGTAAAGTCTTTGCTCCCTCACGCTCAGGGTTTATATACCCTTGAGTTGCCAAAGATCGCGTCTCACTCTATGACAAAAATTACAAACAACTCAACTGCTACACATTCAAAGATGACCCTCAGTTGACAAAGTTGATTTACATAAACTAATTCAAGGAGAAAGTGGAATATGCACTTATTGACAACTGTCTTCACAAAGGCGGCATTTAGACAGGGATCCTTGGTGTAAACGTTGGGGAGGGAAAAACGCGTTTCTTCTTAGGGGTCACTAACCAGTTACCCATTCATGTTTTGCGGGCGTGGAGTATAATAAGAATTAACAGTGTTAAAACAGACTAGCAGTCAATGTGACCATGACACAACCGCCCGGACAGCTAGTAAACTAAGAGGTGAAATTATAAATTAATAAACAGTTTACCGTGGCTGATCGTCTGGACAAATCTCGGTTGTTCTTTCTCTCGCTGACCTAGAAATTGTGCGCGTCGTGTCTCGCTCGAGGTCAGATTAGGTTGGATTCCTTGTTAATAATTCAATTCTCGGACCTCGCGCGAGACAACAGTGACAAGATTTGTCCGGACGATTAGATTCGGCAAAAAATATATATATAGTCATTGAACTTACCATCGGGCGACATGAGGTTGATTGTTTAGATAAGATCATGTAAGGAATTTTCTATTCCCTGTTTTTGTAAACATATATCCTTTTTGTCTAAAAATATGGCTAAAGGTTTCTATTTTTACTTTCTGTTAACTAACTTGCCTCCCTTCCAGTATCTTCGAAATTCACAGAAATAGAATGGTTACTGTAAATCAAAATCTCTTTTTCTATTAGCAATGTATCAAAGTTTTCTTTCAACATACAATGGGTAACTATTATTTTATTTGATCAGTAATTCCTCTACTTTATTTGACTTTATCTTCTTCGCCATTGATCAGCTTGTTAGGCGCTTGATTGGTCGATCACGTCTCTGTTATGCGCTGTTGACAATTGCTGGGCATGCACTGGCCCCAGATTATATCTGTACCTGCGTCAGTGTAAGTCAATGATGGTCTTAGATTCGCTCACCCTCGGTGCCGTCACAACACTCTTTAGCAGTTTATTCCAAAAGTTCACATTCTCACTCAAAAAAAGTTTACCCTGTAATTGTGGGAAGTTGTGGCTTCTTCAATTATGAGCTGTGACTCCTAATGGGGCAGGCGTCCGCCAGCTCCAGGTATGAACACTCGACTGAGTATTTTCCTCTGAGATGTTTATAAACTTCTATTAAGTCACCCCTTGCCCGCCTACAGTATTAAGCTATGCAGCTGCACACGTTTCAGTTTCTCTGGATACCTGCGATGCCGTAGTGCAGGCGTCAGTCTGGACAATTTCAATCAACTACATAATGTGAACCATTTCTTTCATGACTTATCTGTTGCAACTGCCTGTGCCCTCATACTTACACAACATCAAATACTACCCACCTTACTATAAAGATGATGTCATTGTATCTCTTCATTGTTAAAGAGACAATAAATATCTCCCAATCACCCTTGAAACTATCGTTCAAATATTTCCCCGTTACTCTGGATAGATTTAGATTTCGATAAATATGTAGTTTTAAAAGATACAGCTTCCTACAGATCCAAGTGAGGGCCAGCCCCTATGAGGCCGGTGTTAGTACAGGATCATACTGGTGAGAAACTGCATTGGTCGGTTAGGTCCAGTTGGACAACGCCGTAAATTACTTAAATTGCGTCGATTGCTGCACCTCTCCTGCCTCCCCCTCACTATTGTAAATTTGGCAATTATTTTAACTACTGCTCCTCACTCAACAGATGACGACGTAAATTACCACTCATAAGGCAGACGAGACCATATAGAAATATATTGTTTACCTTGTCTCTCTCTCAAATAATGTTATCATTTTTACATGATCTTACTGAATGGCTTTGAGCGATTAAGGAAGTCTGCCAGATCATTCATGCCTTTTTTCCTAATACACGTATACAAGAAACACCAAGTTTTTTTTTTAAATAGATGTGAGTTGTCGCCTCCTCCTAGTGAGTTTACCTACAGTCTGTTTAACACTTTATTACAACAGTGAAGCGAATTACAAGATTATAAAGATAATGTTATATAGTCTGTTTAATAGGTTGTTTTGGTGGTGATGTCCCGCGTTCCCTTGATCAATACAGTACGTGAGTTAGCTGGAGGGTGTAGTGATCGATCAGTCAGCTAATCTCTGGAATACTGTACATAAACAAACAAGATGGTCGAAGCTAAATATAACTTGGTAGATTGCTGCTGTTGTTTCGTTCTTCCGCTGATTGGTCAATTATTTTGTTCATTATTATTATTTGTTATTTTACTTATCAATTTAGTAGCCGTTCGGGCGGTTGGTCCATTCTTAGTTGTGACCTTTATTACAGGAGCACAGCGAACGTATTGCCCAAGTCACAAGTGAACGCTGGGTTTTGATGGTAGTACCGTAGTTCTGCCAGGTGGACGTCTTCGAAAGCAGTGGTTTAAAAAAAAAGTTTTCCTTTGTTAACGATATATGACGAGTAAATATAGTTGTGTTTTATATCATTACAGTATGTGGTTTACTTTTGTTTTATTCGGTTAATAAACTAAGTTAAACAAAAGAAGAAAAATCTCAGTTTCTTCACAGTCGACCGACACTTTGAGACACTGACGAGGACAGAGTTTGGAAGTGTTGTTTCACAGGTTCATGATAATGTGTTCGTTACAATGAACTCATTCGTATGGGACAATAGTCTTTATAATTGGAAGAGTAAATTTTTTTTGTGTACATAGAATAATGAATGTTGAAAAATAAAACAATAATTTCATGGGTTCTGGATCAACGAATCTGGTATTTTGTAAATTCAAAAAGAGTGATACAGTCGAAGTCATCTCACAGTACTGAGACAAGTTCACTCAGTTCCATGAAGCTCCGACACCTGTTTTGAGATGTTTTTTGTATCAGTGTCAGGAGCCGCAGCGGTCAGTTTAATTGCCGCTGTTGTCGTGTTAGGAGCTTAAAGACCTGAGTTGTTGAAGTGCAGTACTAACATTATAAAACCAACAATTGTCATAGTGAAGTGTTATAAGATGACGGCGAGGGAATATAATATGAAGAGGTAAGTGGTGGTTAACATGGGTTGTATTTGTTGAGGTTAATGTGTTAAATATACGGATGTACAGTGATGATATAGTGTTGTGGGCAGGTGCTGACTCACCCTATAACACAACTAACTGATACACTATATAACATTACCTTATCCCCCTTGACTAAAACCTTTAACCAATCACTTCACGAAAAATAAATCTCGAACATTTACTTGGGGGGATACCTAAACATATTGTGAAAGTTAAATGGGAAATGAGAAGATGTCTGTCGGTGTGTTTCCAATATGGCGTCTGGATCTACCCGTTGGCACCGCTGCAGTGAAAACGTAAGAAAGGACTGTAGACGTTTCCTTACAATAGGTCATTCTTTCTTTTTTAATACGATTCAAACATTAAGTGAGTATTTGATTTATTTTAACTTTTGTGAAACTATAATCCCTTCACCCCGTTCTTATGTTTATATTGTCAGTTGGCGGAGTAAGAGAGGAAATATTGTAAACTAGAATTAAATATAAAGCTAATTAACTGAAGTGATTAGTTTTGAAGGGCACCTTGCATGTGTTTAGCATTGGAATCAAGGAAATCTAATCTAATCAAATGGCTTTAATTTAAATTTTAGTTAGGTTGGCCAGATCAGATTTGTTTGGTTCATTTATCGTCATTAATGGTATAATGAGATACGGCCACAAACACTACTGCCTTCCCTTAAAACAAAAATATTACGAACTTATGAAATTATCCAAGTCTGTTTACAGTCGGGTAGGTCACAACGAGACTAAATCATTTCTAACAACAGAGAGTGGACTATTGAAACTTAATTTAATCTAACCTAACCATGCTAACCCAACATAACAGCCTTCCATTATGTTAAAGTTAGGGAGCAGACGACTAACACCAGAATGCAATGTTCGGTTTCGTCCATTTTTTCCCGATTCTCTTTGAATGATTACTAGTAATAAAAACGATACGACAATGTTCAGAACCGAGTAAAACCTGACCGAACCAACCAATCTATATTTTTACTGGAATCTTACGCCTAGTTGGTACAAAATTAAAGATGGTGTAGAAGTAACAGCTTGGGTGTAGCTTACTATAGGCTAATTTGGGGTGTAAAATAGCCTACATTGAACAGAGGATAAAACACGTTCACTCCCCACCGTAATTACGTCCATCTCATACAAACTATATTATTTTTTATCATTATATTAGATATATTGTAGGACCTTGGTTGTTATATTGTTTAACACATCACCCTCAGTTTTATAAATGTTATCTTTTTATTGATATTCAAATACTCTTAAGTGTTAGATTATTTTGGTATTATTTTAGTTATGTACTACCATCTCATTCGGGGATTTTGGCATTTGCAATCTATAGATCTAACAATCCTATGACTCTATTCTTCTATGACACTTACCTTTTGTAAATGTCAAATGACGGAGACATTGGATGTGTTTTATTCTGTTGTTATTGTCATAAACGGGTGCACCTGTCACCTGCTCACTTTATTTACAACCGACCCACTCTATCTGAGCGCACTCTTTGTCCACAAAAAACATCAAATTACACCACGACGCTTCAACAAAGTTGCTTTCATTGGTACCAGATATCAAAATAAGTACTTTCTCTTTAATATAGCAGAGGGTTAGCCCCCCGTTTAGGAAGTTAGGTAAGATTAGGTAGGTTTCTTTGGTTGGTTAGGTCAGGTTCTACTAGGTTCATTATTATTCGCTTGCGATGGAAGTGTATAGAATGAAAGTTAGTCAAAATGATAAGATATATCTATGGCACGTGTTAGGACCCCCATATTCCATGGTTGTACGAAACTTCCATTAATTTTCACTCCTTAACATATATTTCATATCAAGAGTTTACATTATTCACACAGTATGTAATCTATTGTAAATCATTTTCATTCATATTCAAGTTTAAGTTTCAAACATGTACACTCAACAAAAACTTCTTGGACACCCGGGCACGATGGGTGTGAGAATGAGCAGGATGGGGCTTGTCACCTCGGAATGGTTTCAGATTCGTTAATTTTTCAGATTACATAGTGCTTATAGCGTTCAAGAAGAATTTGGTGAGAGTACAAGGTGATTTATCTTTCCATTATATTAACATAGTTGCATGTGATGCAGGTTAACTTCCAATAGCCACGCAAGTCTGGTAAACACTGAAATGAATTTTGTGCATGCAAGTGATCAGACGACAAACCTTGGCAGAGTCATCTAGCGACTGTTCAACAAATATGGTCTTTGATAAATAATGTCGTTTGAAGCATAACATGAACCAGCCTAGCCTAACCTAACCTTATCCAGATAGAACTGTATCATATTGTTACCGTAAGCATTCAGTCGTTGGTAAACATTTATATGTGAAGAAACAAAAGTGGGCAGGACTCTGAGGGGTAAAAGGACATATAACTGTTTGGCATCACTCGTTTTAGAAAAAAATGTTGCAGAAAATTATCCTAATTAAACATATAAGAATGCCAATACCATTTATAGAATTTTGGTTTGAATATGTATATGTAGAGTTGTATATAATTAGAGTAATAAAAGCAGAACTGTGGCCTGATTCATTAATGTTGTTTCAGGCAGGATGGTCACTGGCCCACGACTTGCCGGATGATACCAAGGCTTCCTCTACCACCAGGGCAAGGTGAGTACTACTGTTATGGTGGACAAGTACCACGATTAATTTTTATGTGTTAAGTAAAGGCATTGTTAGTATTATAGTTTTTCATGTTAGTTGAAGAGTACAATTGTTGATACGGGTTAAGGAGGGGGTCGCCACCTTATTTATTTATTTATTTTGTGGGGGCAGAATCTTTTTGGACACGTTTGTTGTAATCCATAGATGCTTATCTAATACGAGAAAGAGAAAAAAATGCGAATGTGAAATATAAACAATTTTTCTGCAGAATTTTATGATCTTGCCATCAAAACTCCCTCAGGAAAGCTGAATGTCTAAACCACTAATGATGACAGACAACACAAACCAACTAAACCAAACTTAATGAACTTCTATCTTGTAATTTGCTTAGGCTCAGTCGGTTTCTGTGGCCGATCATTGTAGCTCCACAAACTGTTGCTGTTTCATAAGAACAGTTCTAATGGCACTACTGTAGGTTCATAGTCATTATTTACTCCTCTCCCACCTAATGAGCATTGTTACTGTAAAGCAAACACACACCCTTGAGATCCTGCCAGACAACATATAATGAAGTATAAGTGGTGTCTTTCTCCTTAACCTTTACAACAACAAACAATTTATAGGAGTAAAACAAAATGGAAAGATAATCTGATCTATTTTTTTTCCCCGATGGGTGAAGGTTAACAGCTCCTCGAGAGACCGTAGCACACCATAACATCACATCTCAAGTATGATCGAGTCAATATATCGGTTATTAATGTTTTTCAGTAGGATTCATGTCGACAAATGGTTAATGGGTGGAAAGGAAACACAGGGTGAGAGCGACAACTTTATTCCTGGCATTTTTTTTTTCTCTCAAGGGGTTTTGGAAAGACGTAATTTGTCGCATCACCTTGAGAATGAAGAGGTAATAGGTGACAACTGAGACGTATTGGTAATGTAGGAATTATTAATTGCGTTTATTATGTAAGTTAAGATAAATCATAGAAAAAGGTTAATATTCGGCGGAGAACAACTACGGAACTCTGTATTGATTTTTATGTAGGGAGATAGAGCAAAAAATATATACTTTATAGCGTTTTTAGGAGTAATTTTATATTTTTTCGAGTTATTTTGACTTCGATTTTACTTAGGAGAGTGTTATTTGGGGGGTTGTTAATCGCCTCAACAAATTTTCGGGATACAATATTTACTTGTTAACTCATGTGAATATCAGTCAATCAGCGGATGTCTCTGTCACATGATACACCCGCACATGCTTAAGCTTTTGAATTTGAATTGGTCAGTTGTAAGATGGCTCCGCTGGGTGGAGGATGTTGTTTGTCAGATTCTCAAACTATGTACAGTAATGTGTTTTCGAAAATGAAGCCACTGCTATTGATATTTTCAAGGACTATAATGTTTTGCAGATTTCCTTATAGCGTCCAAAGTGTAGTGCAGACTGCCATTACCGTGAAGGTAAACACATTTGTTTTTGCATGAAAAAGCGTAAAATCTCCAAGAAAAATAGATCCTGTTGATAATGAAGATAAGTTTAGTTTAAGTTAAGTAACATTAAGTTAGGTCATGTTTTGTTAAGTTTGGTTTAGTCAGTATTTTGTCTGTTTTTAGCCCACAATTTCCCTCTACTTCAGTGCCCTTCCCACTTGTGCCATCAAAACTGTTGATAGTTGGGGGACATTTTTCCATAATTGCTCATTTCTGCCAGAAATAAAGGTCAGATTCAATTGAAACACAAGAAAACACCATTTTTTTTAGTAATATCCGAATTTTTACCCCAAAAAGTTCTAGATAATAAATTACAAATTGTTGTTTACCAAAATATGAAATTTGAATTATTGAGTCTCCCTTACTTACATAGTCTCTGTGCTTTCAGGCGTGTAAGGGAGAGAAGGTTAGTGATGTGAGTGTGTGTGTGTGTGTGTCCTAAAATGGATAGTAAAAGGATAGATTAGCTAAAGTGTGTGTTTACCTGTGGAATGGGGAGAAATTATTCACTCTGAAAGGTTATGTACAATTGTTGCTTAATAATTATAAAGGGAATAATCTATGTTCTAATTCAATGGCATATCCTGGTATATGTAGGGAATATAGGATTTACATCGTGTTACTAACCATTATGGACGACCGATGTTGTCATAGGCCGTCTCAATAATACACGTTATTACTCGAGCGATCTTTTACACCACCATAAGATAATTTACCCAGAACATTTTCCTCACTGAATTATACCTGTGTATTAGCACCAGAGACAATACAGTCAGGGTTAGATAGTCTAAAATCCTACTTTAAAATACAACAAATATATGGGTTTTAAGTTTGACAGTAGAAAATTCTGGCGACCACTCGGGGCTTCTGATACCTTCTACGCCATGATGACTTCTATGGTTGCTTTCAGAATCATTCTTCTATTAAGTCTTGATGTGCACAACTAATACAAACTTAGATGGACTTATTCACTGTTACTAGGAGTTAATAGATCATCTAGTGGTTACGAAATCGGCTAGCTGGTCTTCCCTGCCTGTAGCTTGGTGTAGGTATTCTCCTCTATAAGAGTCGTTGTTTATTTTTTATGAACTTATTATTTCACTTCCCGCCAAATAAGTTTTCTTTCACCCTAATCATTTCAGACTACATATTTAAACCCTTTGTCATCTCGTCCTCATAACTAGGTTTGAGTATCAGTATTTTAAGGGATCAGTCAAGTCCACTACTTTTCACCATACATATCGTTCTATTATGTAAGGTCTTCCTGTGATGTAGTGACGGTAAGAAATACAGAATAGACTCGCCATACTCTTACCACCCGAGGTCAGGTCTTGTTCCATCATTATCATTATCATCATGAGTCGAGTGTTACTTACCGTCATTATCATTATAGGTCAGATGTTACTCATTATCATCATAGGTCAAATGTTACTCATTGTCAATTCATAGGTCAGGTGTTATTTATCATCATCATCATTATCATCAAATTGCAGTAATATCTACGAATTACTTAATATTTACCGTTAATATTTTGATTGGTTATTGTGTATTTGTTTTTAATCTCAACACTTAATCACTCTGAGGTTTTCTAATCGTGTGAAATATTCTTGAGATAATTTTCATTCATTCGATTCTTCATTATGTTAAGTAACTATGTAAATCTAGATCATACTTTACACTACACTTATTAATACTTACTGAATATATTTCACCATAGACTCAGATAGTTCATTTAGTAGACTACTGTACATACAATGAGAATAATCTATTTAGCATATCAATAATTTTTTTTAGCTACAATAATAAGAATAAATTTAATAGTTACTTTTAAGTTACTGAACACATAAGGGTATATACTCTATATACTTATGTAATTATATCAAGTGTAAGCCATGGTTAGGGATTGTTTTAAAGGATAGAATAAAAAAGCGCCGTGTTCTGTTTTGGGTATTTATTTGGATGCTGGAGATACTGTTATACCAGAAATATTCATATAAGAATCGTGAATTACAAATGTCAGACTAATTAATACCAAACTCACATGGCGGAGATGACCACTGCTCCAAACAATCACGCTCTGAGTACGGTCTAATTTCCTTTTAATGTCTCTTGATGAAATTATGCTCGTTTATAGAAATGACTCGTTCAATAATTATGAACTTCAGCTATTATGCTTACTGATGACTTAATGTATTATACTATTAAAAAAAATTATATATTCTTTAGGGTAACTTATCCAATTGAAAGGTATATATATGTGTAAGGATATTAAACATTAATTGACGGATATATGTTTCATTGTTATTATGTTTTTATATTGTTTTGATTATGTTTATATCGAAGAGCGACGTAAAATGGGGATTGCAGGATGATGACACATAACAGAGACACTTCAAAGGAAACTTCCGTACCCAAGAATCGTGTTTCTAAAACATATGATTTTTGGTTCCTTTGGCTTATCACCGGTAGACTTCATTAAAATACCTCAGAAAGTTATTTACAATGTATACCAAATTGGTGCATCAACGGGTAACAAATTTATCAGTTCGTTTATATCATCACAAGTCTTTATTACGTGAGTATAGAAAAGGAAATATGTAGAGTTTGTCCTGAGCGTGGCGGGGGACAGACTGAACGATCTCTGGGTACCACTCTTACTCGACTTGTGGTCAGCTCAAAGGTGTCTCAACTACTCTAACTTCACAAAAATGTTGTACTAAAAATACATTCAGGTTACAGGGAAAGACGGAAGTGATCAATAAGAAGAGAAAAAAATCTCTGGCGTCAGAAATTCATTGTTTGTGTTAACTTTCGTTTTTAATTGTGCTCCCGACGAAAGGTTTCATCAGCTTAGAAAAGGACTCAATATTCCCAAAGCTCCCAAGTCCAATATAATATAAGAATGCTACCCAGTGAACTTTTGTTTTTGTTTTCTTTAGTTGGAAAGTGAAGTCCTTTTGATCGTCGACAGCTTATATAGAATTTGAGCTTCTTATGCAAACTTAGAGTCGCCATGTTTCGTTTCCTGAATTAAAGCTGAAAAACCATTGGCAATATAAACAATAACGCCTACTCAAGTGATCATACACAGATTTGAAATAGTGGAGCTATGTACACCATATATATATATATATATATATATATATATATATATATATATATATATATATATATATATATATATATATATATATATATATATATATAATTATTTATCATCAACATGCGTAATACGATTCGAGTTCGACGAGACAGCCCTACATATGAGGAAGGGATATCAAACACTTGGTTCTCTGGGGCTGTGACGGAGGGCACGAGAAGCAGACCGACAAGACCGAGGCTGGCCGTACACCACCTCGCATTGAGAGTATTTCGGGGAACGATGTGTCACCTAACAGGATGCGACGCTAAAATTCATTTGGTCTGACGACCGAACCAAACATACCAAGCCTAACCTAAGCTAACAGATGTCTCACAATATTACGTAGGTTGGGTGAAGTTTGGTTCGGCGAGATTGTTTCGTCATCGTGTGGTACAGTGACCCGAGCTGGTCCAAAGGTGTTGTTTCTGGTGCCTCCCGGCTGTGATGCTGCGTGAAGGACCTCAGTGGCGGGGAACACTTGGTCACTACTCTCAACAGTCACTTGTAGCAGATACTGTAACTGCCAGTCATTATTATATTTCAGCCCCACCTGTGTGAAGGTGTCCTTGGCTGCCGGCTGTATTGATATGTATTTAATTACATGAATACTCCTGTAGCTTGTATTGAAAAAACGTGTCTTCCGCAATCATTGAAATGTTGCTGGCAGACACGCAAGACTGTGTAAAGTAAGAGACTGATGAGTAAATGTATTACAAATTTAGTTCCAATATTATGTTCACGTTAAAAGTTGTTTGCGGTCCTGTCAGAATATACCAAGATTATTTTAAGAAATTTCTAACATGACGTTGTTCTAAGGACATTGATGTACAGTATGTATGACAGTACATCATTAACAACCTGACATCAATTATTAGGAACTTTGATGAATGAAGACTTAATGACCACGAGAAGACACATGTATCCCCCGCCGGGTCCCTCAGCCAGCGTTATGCCAACAACCACATCTTTGAATCCCTTCCTCCTCGTGCTGCAGGGTTACCAACTCTCTCTGGTAGGCTCAGGAGCAGTATTGTGGAGGTTTCTTACGGATTTTTTTGTTTATTTACTAATTACTGCAAAAATATACAACTATACATTGAGTAAAAATTGACACTGGGATGAAACAGTAACAGAGCGAAAAGAACAACAACTCAACAACAATTTTGAAACTGATGAGATCGTGTAAAGTTTCCGAAAGAAAAGTGATGTGAGCACTGGTGACTGTGGCCTGGCTGCTGCTACTACCTGTGGAGAGAGTTACGGGTGCGAGAAGGTCCGTGTGTGTGTGTGTGTGTGTGTGTGTGTGTGTGTGTGTGTGTGTGTGTGATATACCCCAACAGGCTATTGATGGCGGCAGCTGCTGGGCTTATCTACGTTATTTAATCTTACATCAATGAAGTCAGTTTGGGTGAGGTCAAGAGATGAATTGTGACGAGAATGTGTCGGCCGGACTCAATAATAAAATTTATATATTATTTTAACAATTTTGCGTATAACCTAATAATTATTTTACCATCAAGTTAAATGGTGATGTTGACTTAGAATCGACTGGAGAGCCATATCACAATAGTTTCGTAGACAAGAGTAGAGGAATAAGGAATCGTTGGCTGGCGTGATTTATCCCGTAATACACAAATAACAACAAGAGACTACATAACAAAAGCATTATGAAAAGCCTTGTCTCTCCTCCTCCCGCAGTGTGTGGAGTCGTACACTACCAGACGGCTCGTCTAGTCTCGGTCCCCCCCCCTTTCCCCCCTCGCAATGTACCGATTCCTGGTTTACCGTTCAGACAATACCTATAACAAGGCTTTAAAAACTGTCGATATTGCATTCCTATTGTAAGGGAAGAGGCGTAATACTATACCATCGTAACCAGGTTAATTAAATTTGTTGCCGATATAGGAATGTAATACACTTGTTACTTTATTGATCCGATACTGACATTTACCGGTGAATAATTAACTGACAGCCGACAGTCATCCCACCCTACAACCGACAGTCATCCCACCCTACAGTCGACAGTCATCCCACCCTACTGTTGTCATCAGCATGAGTGACTCGGTAGAAGTATCATATCATAGTCTCAAAGGTTCGTAAGTAAGACGTTTTGTTTTGTTTTTACCGCAACTTAATATGTGTGTGTAAAAGTATGCGATTCAAAACTTACACTGAGACAAGTGTTAAGTGAACGTGTCTAGTTCAAATAGAATGTCAGTGTAATTTTGATGCACTTCATAGACGTTAGAACGTTTTGTTTGGGTGTGTTTTTTTATCTTAAATAAACCAGTTATTTACATTCTTATATCATCAGTCAGGAAGAATGTTTTATTATTTTTTTTTCTTCATTTGGACACTGAATGATACTGAAGGAAAACAGGATTAAAGAGACGTTTACAATTTAGTTCACATCTGACCATACAAGCAGGCATGACTCGTTGTTCAGGGTATCAATTCGTTATCATGTCAACGCAGATCATGTCGTTATTCACCAGTGTTTTGAAGTTGATGTTATAATGTATTAGTGCGCTTCAACAACCGATGTCTTGGCGTAGTCTAGATTAATAAAAGCAACAGTCACCAACAATAATAAGTTAAGTGATGACTCCCTGTTGTTACTGCTTGACGCCTGTACCCTAACAAGAAGCTCTGGGTGTGAGAGAAGGGCGTCTTATGGGGTTGGAAGCGCATTATGTAACGCATGAGCTACGCAAGGTTGGAAACGCATGAGCTACGCAAGGTTTAAGATGCATGAACTACGCGAGGTTTAAGATGTATTAACTACGCAAGGTTTAAGACGCATGAGCTACGCGAGATAAAGATGCAAGAGCTACGCAAGGTTTAAGACACAAGAACTATGCAAGTTTTAAGACGCATGAGCTACACAAGGTTTAAGACGCATGAACTTCGCAAAGTTTAAGATGCAAGAGCTACGCAAGGTTTAAGACGCATGAGCTACGCAAGAGTTAAGATGCACGAAGCGACGCAAAGTTGGAAATACATGAACTACGCAGGCTCAAGATGCATGAACTTTGCCTAAAAATCTAAAAAATAGAAATACCAAAGTGATTTAACTCTAATTATAGGCCTAAGGCGTGCTAGATAATGCGGTCACCTGTTGTTGTTGTTTTGTAATTGTTGTTGTTGTTTATCTTAAGAATAAAACATCGTTGTGTAGAGTATAAATTGATTCCTCCTTTTCAAGTAAGAATGTGATAAAACATTGCATAGAAGAACCAGGTGAGTAAGAAGGTTGTGTGAATGTTTAATAGGGTAACTTAATCACGATGTACAGGTTTTTGTATTGATATAGAATGTACCATTAAGTTAAACATTCTTATCGTAATAACATTCACACAAACCTTTCACTATCCTATTTTTTTTTCTGTACGCTGTTTATTATGTTATTCCTTGATAAAAGAAATACGCATCACTGGGCGCCTCGTACAACTAAGTCTTTCCTCCAATATATTCAACGGCAAACGAACCTCAGAATTCATCGTTGTCTCATCGACTTTTTGGGTAAATTTTAACTGTATTTTTTTTAATTGATGTTTAGAAATAATGATAATAGTTTTTTTTTTTACGAATATATTGTCGTTGTAACCTAGCTGTTAAGGATAAGGAGTTGATGTAGCAGGAATATAGTAAGATTGAAAACAAGTGAAATAAGGAGTGTGGTGACCATGGATTTTATCTCATCGAAGTTAATCCTTAATAAACACCTTTTGGGGGGGGGGGGTTAAATATCTCTTAATATCATTCTAGCTCTTGGTTTTATATCTCGTTTATCTCTAGGGAACACAAATGTTTCTTTTTCTGTTTCATTCTTTCGGTCTGGTAAACAGTGTTGTGTTAAACGCTGGTGGTTCTGAGGAAGACCACCTTATCTGATGTTTTAAGGGGTTTTATTTTTAGTATTATCTGGTCTAACTTACGGTGTATAAACTCAAGTGTATGAGTGAACGTTAAGACAAGATTGACCTTCAAATATACATAATGAAAACAATACCAAACTAATTAAATCTATCCTGATCTTACGTAACAATCTTGGGAGGTAAAGTTTGTATACGTAACTTCCCGCGCAAAAAAAAAAAATAATAATAATCAAGAACTGAAAGCGAGACGGGGTAATTAAAAAGATATTTCTCAATTACTTAGTCAAGGTTGGTATTCATAGAGATTCCTAATTCAACTTGACAAGAAAAAGAAAACGGTTTTAAAATTTCTCATTCTTGCGGACGTTTGCAGTGACTAGATATCATTATGAAAATTTGAATATTATTATTATGCAAATGAACACAACAAACTCTTCTCTTAAAAAAAAATATTATGGAAATTATTATGATTCGTGAGAGTGAAATAGTTTCTTATTCATATTTATGTAATTTGTATATATTATGCGATATTAATTTAAGGAGTATGACAATATTATGCAAATTACTATGGAAAGAAATACAGTAGAGATTTATAACTGGGCATTTCGATAGCATTATGCAAATTAGTATATCAACATGAATGAAAAGTTTAGTTTATTTTTTGAACTTGAAGTGACTTGTAAAATGTAGCAAATTATTTTTTTTTTTAGGAAAGATTTATGAACGTGTTGCGTCAATATTGTTGAGTGACTTTACTGAGGTAAGAGACATTACCTGTACGGTTTGTGTATACGTTTTAAGTGATGTCACCACCAGATCGTACATGACATCATTACCGTCCATTACGGGGAGGTCTGGGTCAATAGAGGTCACAAGGTGGTTTGTAGTTGACCTTCTTACTCTGTGAAGGTAGTTTAGAGGGTTGACTACTGACCCAAACACCAAAACCCTACTTTACACGCTTAAGAATGTGAATGGAGGTCAGGTCAGGTCAAGTCAAGTCAAGAGAAGGATCGTAATAGACCCCACTCTGTGCACAGTCATCGGAGACGGGACGAATTTACTTATTTCTAAACAATAAACAAAAAGAAAAACAAAAGAAAAAACTACATCACTTATTTATATGAAACACCTTAAAAAAAGTCAATTTCTTGGCCTATAAATTACCTTAGAATTCACTAGACATAAACCACTTTAATTTACTTCCTTGTTTTTATCATTATGGACTGGACTAGAAGCCAAAGAAAACGGGTAACGGGGACTAGAAGCCAAAGAAAACGGGTAACGGGGACTAGAAGCCAAAGAAAACGGGTAACGGGGACTAAAAGCCAAAGAAAACGGGAAACGGGGACTAGATGCCAAAGAAAATGGGAGACAGGAAACAAAATTAGGACTCTCGGGGTGTTTATGTTAAAACTGGTACACCAAGGCGAAGGTTAATGTGTCCTCAGCCAAGGGATCAGGAAGGTCGATGCAACTTTAATATGGAAGAACTTGGTCGCTGTGAATGTTTGTGAATGTGGTCCTCTGGTGGTGGTAGTGCTGGTTGGTTGTTGAGGGTGTGGTGGTTGCTTGGTGAGGATGTGGTGGTTGGTAATAATGGTATATGACGGTGGTAATGGTGGTGGATGAGGGTTGTGGTTGTGGTGGTTGGTAATAGTGATGGTTGGTGAGGGTTGTAGTTGATAGTGGTGGTGGTTGGTAGGAGGTAATGGTTGGTGGTAGTGGTAGTTGAAATGGTGGTGGTTAGTGAGGGTGGTGGGTGGTAATGGTTGGTGAGGGTGTGGTGGTTGGTTGGTGAGGGTGTGGTGGTTGGTTGGTAAGGATGTGATGGTTGGTTGGGTGGTGATGGTTGGTGGTAGTGGTGAGAGGGGTGGTGATGTTGGTGGTAGTGGTAGTTGATGTGTGGTGGTAGTTGGTGGGTGGTAGTGATGGTAGAGGATAGTAGTACCAGCACGACCTTTCGCCCTAACACTCAGAGGAGCCACAACCAGCTGTTACCTCAGGCCAGAACCAGCTGTTACCTCAGGCCAGAACCAGCTGTTACACTCCCGTCTACATAAAGATACAACCAGACACCAGACCGCTGCGGTGGCCACAGCGTGTTGACAAAACTAATAATATAACACCCGCTTATAACAAATTAATAAAGATAATCACATTACAGATGAAACAAACAAGAAATTATTTGTTAAATGGTAAAAAAGGCGGAATTGAAGGACCTGATGTAAACTAGTGAATAGTATAGGATGCTGTAGGAGGTGAGGGAAGGAGGAGGAGAGAGGATGGAGGTAATGACCTTATCAGGGTTCATCATGCTTTCCTTCCTTCTTCCTTTCCCTTCCTTCTCCCATGCCCCTAGAGAGAGGAGGGGCGGGACCTGAAGTAGGCGCCGCAGGTGGGGTGGTATCTTGAGAGAGTCTTACAATAGTCTATATATACAACAGAAGGTTTTCTTCGCTGGTAGATGGAGAGCTTCGTGTTTGATTCTTGTTACTCGTCACTTCCTTCTCTTGGTTGTGATCACGTGACTCCTCGTCTATAGTAATGCTTTCTGGATATTAGTTTCTTATGATACATATTATATTATACACACTATTATATATATATATAAATATATATATATATATAAATATATATATGTATATATATATATATATATATATATATATATATATATATATATATATATATATATATATATATATATATATATATATATATATATATATATATATATATATATATATTAAAAACAACAAAGTCTTCACACTGGAAAATTGTAAAATGTCTTCACACAAGTTAAACACGAGACAACTATATAAATGGCCTGGCGTCCCTTCGACAGGGTGGGCGTCCTGCGTTGCCCTGTCTGGTGACGTCACGCACCATAACAAAAAACTGCAAAAAATTCGTTTCATTTCTGACTGCCGAGGATGTAAGGTGTGGTGTAGACAACGGTAACTAGTAACCCCACTATGTTGACTACAGCGTGGAGGAGCACCAAGGCCAGCCGCCGCCCCTGGGGGTACCTGCTGCTGAGACATGTTCCTCAGGAGGTACCTACAGCTGAGACATGTTCTTCAGGAGGTACCTGCAGCTGAGACATGTTCTTTAGGAGGTACCTGCAGCTGAGACAAGTGCCTCAGGAGGTACTTGTAGCTGAAACATGTTCCTCAAGCACACAGGTGGATTTCACTGCCTGCAGACTGTTGACGTGGTACAGTGCTGGAGACGCCGTGCCGTGTTGTACTGGGGCCCAGGCTGTGTCGTCTGGCTTCAGTGCTCCTCAAGAAGACGTGTCCCATCTTTTATCATCTAACTATTGGGAAACTGTGAGGGACTATAGCTTACACAGTCAAAAATTCACATGTGCTAAGAATCGTTGCCTTTGGAGTACAGCACAGAACCAGTTGGGTCTTGTCCTTGCCCTGGAGGGTAGAAAGGAGTCATGACCCAACATGTGAAGGGGTAAGACTTGTGAGGGAAGGGTGGAGGGGGAACATTTCTGTACAGTATGATACCGGCAAAATGTGCAGAGGAAACTGGTCCCTGTCAAGCAGAACGTTTGGCTGGGCAGAAGTGTGGCGGCGCGGCCGAGGGAGACAACAGGTACGAACATCACCGCCCAGGTTTAGGCCACGTTACTATACAAGGATATTGCCATGGAAATTGTGCTGAGATTATTATGATAACGTTGAAGTCTAAGGAATTAGACTGAATTGTGACCATTATATGTGACACGGATCATCAGACCACGGGCTTTTTGTTAACGCAGGAAACAGAGGCGGTAGAAAGTAAACTGTCCAGGCTGCTGGGGTGAGTGGCAGCACGTCACTCAGTGTCTCTGACCCACCCCAGGCGGGCCACATCATTCATCACAGTCACGGTAGTACTTCACACTTCACACTCCCACGACACACTCCTCCTCCTCACATGAGGAGACACTTCTCCTTAATTTTACGAGTGCCCTTTTGTGATTTATTTTTCTTGCCGTCGAGCTGCAGCGACATATTTCTGTTCTTCTCCATGTTGAGCAGCTCCTGGAAGAGCTCCTTCACGTTGTGGTTGGTCTTGGCGGAGGTCTCCATGAAGTTACACTTCCACGCCTTGGCTTGGGACTCACCGAAGGCGCTCTGGACCTCTCTGGCGTCACTCTCGTCACACTTATTGCCCACCAACATAATGGGGAACTCCACCTCGTTGCCCTTGATCTCACGGATCACTTCCCAGATCGGACGCAGCTCCTCCAGGCTCTGTCGACTGGTGACTGAGTACACCAGGATGAAGGCGTGACCCTTACTGATGGAGAGCCGCTGCATCGCTGGGAACTGGTGAGACCCCGTCGTGTCGGTGATCTGCAGTGTGCATATGTTCTTGTTGCAGCTGATCACCTGTGAAAAGGAAACCTCTGGTTAATTAGAATGACCAATCACTGATGGTAAAATATACACCTCGTTGAACTTGTGATGCTAATGAATAACTGAGGCGCCTAGTTCTTAATTAAGCCTGAAACATTACTTTTACCTTACCAGACTAATCTATATACACTTTACAGCTAATGTTCACTCAGTAATCTACATCAATAGTGAATAATACGTTGAAATAATCCTTCTTTTACTTCAATCAGGATTTACAAGTTTGAAGCACTGAAGTAAATCATTCCCTTCGTTACTGCTCGACCCTTTGTAAAATATATCGGAGTGAAATTGCATCAGTATATTTAGCCAGAAAAATACAGATACAAAGAGAATAAAAACAGTATTAATATGGCAACCATTTGAGAGCAAGTCAGACATGTTGAGTTTTGTGTCACTCACCTGTATGGTAATCAAGAAAATCATTACCTGGGGCCATTATATCCAGTTAATTGATGTGTTTTTACCAAGTGTGTGGTTCTTAATCCATCTCGTTAATCTTACTTATCTTTATCTAATCTAACTTAACCTGGCGTAATCTAATGTAACCTAACTTAACTTTTATAAACACCTAACCTAATTTAATCTAAGTTATCCTAATCTAATCGAACTTAAACTGACCTGACCTATCCTAGCAATAAGTAAATATCGACATACAATATCGTCTGCCAGTGGTGAACAGATCATACATTGTACTTAAGGTGATCAGTCATCATGCTCAAGGGGTTAAGTCATCCTCGTACTTAAGGGTTTATGTTGACAATAGCCCTGTGTGTGTGTGTGTGTGTGTGTGTGTGTCCGAGTTAGCCCGACTGCATACCGAGGCAGCAAAGCGCCAACGCCGGAAAGACGCTGCCGCCGCCCCTCCCGCACTAGATGTAGCCCTCCACATGTGCAACATCTGTGGACGACCATGCCGGTCCTGTATCGGCCTCTCTAGTCATCAAAGTAGTAGTAGTAGTAGTAGTAGTATGTGTGTATGTTGCTGCTGCTGTTGTTTGTGTGTGTGTGTGTGTGAGGGGGGGGGAGGAGGACCAAAGGATCTTCATTTCTCCTGACGAAGGTAAGAACTCACCTGACGGTAGGTGTCCTCGATGGTGGGGATGTAGGACTCCCTGAAGGTGCCTTTGACGAACCGTAGAACCAGGGAGGACTTGCCCACTCCCCCAGCACCGAACACGACCACCCTGTAGTCGTTACTCTGTTCCGGCATCTTACTGCGTCTGTAGGAGGAGAGGGTACTTAGGTTACGTCAGGGCGGGGAGGAGGAGGAGGAGACAAAGAGGGAAGAGAGAGAATAAGAGAAAGAGACAGAACAAGGTGTGATCTCATCCGCACGGAAGTTAATTAGACGCAGTGAAGAAACAAGAGGGTTAACACACACACACACACACACGCACACACACACACACACACGCACACACACACGCACACACACACGCGCGCGCGCGCGCACACACACACACATTCTAAAAGCCATTGCCCTTTATATCAAACATAACCTTGAAACCTCTATAAAGATTACCTAAGGCTAGGTTAAGTTAGGTTAGGTTAGGTTAGGTTAGGTTAGGTTAGATTAGATGAAAAGGCTATTGACGCTACGTAAGAACCATCTCGCCATTAAGGATCTCTCTATAAAAACCCCGACCACTTTTATATCGTTTCTGTTGACTCAATAAAGCAAAAAAAAAATGATCGCCCACAAAACACTCGACCTCATATTATCTGTTGTTGAGGGACTTGAAGGGTTTATTATGCCATAACCTGATACCATAAGAGGCGGAGTCCAGCCAATATTTACACCAATCGTGAATGCGCGCGCAATTGACGTCACTAATCACGTGATTCAATGTTTACCCGCCTTACCGCCTCTACTGCGTTCGTGAGATCAGTAGTTCTCGTAAACGCGGATTTGTTAGAAGTATAGACCTTAATGACGTAGACTAAAGAATAAAAATAGCTTCCATTTTATAATTAGATTTTACCTGAACGAGATACCTGTTGTAGGATTTTATTAAACATATAAGACACCTGAAGATTAGATAACCTAGTTTATTTCACCTAATGATTTAAACACACTAACGCTTACCTGTGGGAGTTAGGTGAGGTTTGGTTAAGTTAGGTTTCGTTTGGTTAGCGTTAAAGTGGCTAGGTAAGGTTAAGTTAGTGAAGTCGTAGCAGAAATATTTAGATATATTAATAGTGGAATCGATAGGGTAATACAGACAGACAGGTAATTTTGACAGAGAGAGAGAGAGAGACGGATAGTCTTTGTTTTCCAGATTAATTTGTAATATCTCCCCTTTACAAGTAATTAAACCTAACATGTAACACAGAGTCACACACAATTAATCTACTGTTGACGTCACTTAGTATAAAGACGCTCTTAGTGGTTAAGCTGAGTTCTTATATCGTGACGTCATTGTTTATCACCCTTGGAAACTATGACGTCATCCTCTGCCAGCTGGTAACTATGACGTCATCAACCTTCAGCTATAATTGTGACGTCATCTGAGATCAGGTGTAAAGCCATGTTATCACCTGATGTTTTTATTTACTTAGCTCTCTCTCTCTCTCTCTCTCTCTCTCTCTCTCTCTCTCTCTCTCTCTCTCTCTCTCTCTCTCTCTCTCTCTCAAATTCCTTATGGTGAAGATAAATAACAAGTAAATCCCTTTTTAAAGTTTAAGGGAGGTTTTAGGTCTTTAGGGATGATCTGTGTATTTTAAGGACATATTGAAATTTTAAACCTTATTATGGAACCTAAAATCCTACGTATTTTAGGTTGATTGGTAGTGAAAATACGTCAGGATTAGGTTATAATCTATTTTATGATTTTAGGATTTTTATTAGTTGATATTTTAGGGATAATTCGGAGGATCCTTTAAATCTGGTATAAATTAGAACTGATTTTAAGGATGTCTTTTTTTAAGGTATTGAGAATAATGTTATAAATAAGTTAAGGCTGATTTTTAGGGATTCATTACTTATTTATATTAAGGTTATTATATGGTATTTTAAGTATTCACCTACACTGATAATTAGGTATTATTTTAGGTCTGATTTAAGGTATTTTAAGTATTCATTAAAGGTAATATTTTAGGTCAGATTTAAGGGATATATTAGGGCTAGGTCAGTATTTTAAAGGGTATGAATTAAGGGTTAAAGGGTAAGGGTTAAGGGGCTATTTTGAGAGAGAGAGAGAGAGAGAGAGAGAGAGAGAGAGAATTACCCTTTTTGTTGGCGTTAAAGATGATATCGTAGAGACAATGGTAGGTGGTATACCCTTCTCTCTCCCTCCCTCCCTCTCTCCCTCCCTCTCTCCTTCCCTCCCTCCCTCCCTCCCTCCCTCCCTCTCTCCTTCCCTCTCCCCCCCCCCTCTCCTTCAGTCTCTGCCTCGCTTATTATGGTAACCAGGGACGAAATGTGAGTGGGTGGAGGAGAGGAGCGTGGGTGGTGGAGAGGAGCGTGGGTGGTGGAGAGGAGCGTGGGTGGAGGAGAGAAGCGTGGGTGGAGGAGAGAAGGAGCGTGGGTGGAGAGAAAGTGAGGGAGGAAGTGAGAGGGAAGGTGGGAGAAAGGGAAGGAGGGAACGGGGAGGGAAGATGAGTGTGAAAAGGGAGGGAGGGAGGGAGGATGGAAGAGGGGTTGGAAGAGGAGGTTGGATTGGAATATAATAGAAGGATATGTGAAGGATGGAGGAAGGATAGGAGGAGAATGGAGGTGTGGGAAAGGTTGGATATGAGAGGGTAACTTGGAGGGAGAGGGAGGGAAAGGAAGGGAGGGGAGAGGGGGGGAGAGAGAGAGAGAGATTAATAATAGAATGAAAGTGGGGAAAGGAGAAATTTAATCACGAGGCCAAATTAGTGATTCATAAAGTCGATTATATCCTCAAGTCACCAGGCCATAAAGTTAATTCAATCACCATGTCAAGTCACTAGGTACTATCGATTAGATCACCATCTAATTAGGTCACTTGTAATCGTTTAGTCAGCAAGCGAGGATCATGCAACGAGCTTACTGTCACCAGGTGGGAGCTTCAGGAAGTTAGGTCACCATTGAAGGTCACTAGGTTAGGTTACTAAGTAATCACCAAGACTTATTCATAAGGTACCAAGTTAACACCAATTAAAGTTTTTCTTATGGCTCTCAACAAGTGAGTCTCACCAAGTCAATATCAACAAGTCACCATCAACAATCACTATCACAAAAACACTCACACATATACATCTCACCAAATCAGAACAAAATGATCACGTGTTTTTAGTCACCAGTGAGATCACCAAGTTTATACTTTTACAGGTATCTAGATAAAGTCACCAATAAAAAAAAAATAACACATTAACATCACCAAGTTAAGAAAAGTGGAGTATCACCAACCACTAACCAACGAGCAATCACGGTCACCATCCTAAAAACTCACCAGCACAGAGGAGAAATGTGGAGTTGATAAGTTATGTTACTAAGTTATACAGCGAATTTCTTATTGGTGTACCTTCTTCAGTGTAGTGTTTATAATGTCCTTAAACACAAGTATCATGGAGGTAGAATCTTGGAAGCAAACACCGTATCATTTTAACAGCTGTATTACTCGATAAAGTTTTAATTTTATCTTAACACACACACACTAAGTAGGTCTTATTAATGCTTCAAAACCATCATTATAAGAGTTGATTTATTTCTTTGATAATCACCAACAAAAAGTTTCAGCTGTGATTAATCTCTTAAATAAAACTCAGTGCTGCTTCACTTATGGTTCGAAACTTTTTTGTGTGTCTGTTCTGATTGACATATACGAAGTTATGTCTCTCTGTCTTTCTCTTTTTCTAAGTAACTACTAAGGCAGAGATAAATTCAGTTTCTAGACCCCGAACAAAGTTAAGGCAACGTTAAGTGTAGAGAGGATGATAACGACAAACTGATCACACTCTGTTTTTGGTTTTTCCTGAAGTCGATGAATCGTTCGTCACGTATCACTGTAAAACTAACACAATGACACTTCAATTCGGGGCTAAAATGATTCCACACAAACAGTTTAAACTCTGGCTAGATCAGCGTCGGCGGTGGAGCGAGTGTAACTGTGGGTGACGGTGGTGGAGGTAGGTGTGCGCACCGTATGAGCTAGGAGAGACTGGTGGCCTGGCTATATACACGCTGCCCCACCGCCGTTGCTAGGAGATGGCTGGACGTGAGCCTGCGCCCTGAGGTGGAATGAGGGGAGGGGCGGAGGGAAGGTCTAGTGGTGATGCATCCTCTTACCCTAGGGAGATGGTGGTGTGGGTGGCACTGTGTAGGTGGTGGTAGGGGTAGTTTAGTAGGTGGTGATCGTGGGTAGTTGCGGGGTGTAAAGAGGTTTATGGTGATAATAAGTGTAGATGGTGATTATAATTGTGACATAAAGGTGATAACTCTACCTGTTCAGTAGTATCACCTTAATGAGCCCGTCAACACCTGGATCTTACTAGTTGTAGGTTACTCCAAATTGAATGCGTCTCCGAGATTGAGAGAGTATACAAGACAAGTGTACGTGATGCTGATTGGGTCTCTCTCTCTCTCTCTCTCTCTCTCTCTCTCTCTCTCTCTCTCTGTTTCAATACGACGCCATTATAACCACCATCTTTTTAGTCATAGTTTAAGTTAGCCAATTAAGAACCTTGTCAGAGGACCAATTATAAGGGTGACCTGAAGCCATGAATCCTAAGGCCACTGTTATTGTTGTTGACTCTACACCCGGGAGAGATATGGTGATTGTTTGTAAACACTGAGACCGGAGGGGCTAGTTTGTGTACTGCAGGGCGGAGGGTATAAACCTAACCTGACCTGACCTGACCTGACCTAACCTAACCTGACCTGAACTAATCTAACCTTACCTGACCTAGCCTAACCTAACCTGACCTGACCTGACCTGACCTAACCTAATCAAACCTGACCTAACCTAACCTAACCTAAATTAACCTAATCTGACCTGACCTAACCTTACCTAATCTAACCTTGTATATTAATAAATCCTTCTACAAATACGTCATACTTACACTGTATTTCGGGAGTTGTTACACTGTAATTATTAGGTCTGTTAAGTCACCATTTAATTACACTACAACAGATGATGATATCTAGAGTTTAGTAATAATCCATTATATTAATCGCCAGCAGGTCCTCTGTGTGTGTGTGTGTGTGTGTGTGTGTGTGTGTGTGTGTGTGCGCGTGTGTGTGCGTTTTGTCCAACATGAATACCAAACATTTACAGGACACATTCATATGCAAATGAGTCTCCTGTCTCATAGGAAGACTACATTTTCACTCCGATTTTGGGTGTGGTTTTTAGTATGTGTCGTAAGTCATCTTTGGGTGTAATCTGCCGAGAGAGATGTGTACTCTACGTTCTTGGAAACTAACACACGGAAGTAGACAAGAGGATTACCAAACTAACACACGGAAGTAGTACACACAGCGGCTTGTTTACTTACATAATACTCACATGTATAACGTTCATACACTTACATACACATATGAACACGAAGATGTATACATACGTTCATTATACATACATCCATACATTTTCTAAGTAACTAAACATCCTCACTTACTTATACTTATTTCACCTAATCCACTTATCTGCCCTAATCCACAATCCCCGAGGACAGATTAATCCAATCAAGGGGCCACCCAAATACCAGGAATTTCTACCAACCAATCACAAAACAGAGATAAGGAGCCAATCAGAATTCCGGGAGAGGGTCAAAGATCACTTCATCTTTGTTTATATTAAGTCAGCTGATTCATAGTTACAGGTCGACGGGAAAGGTAGACTCGTTGCCATAGGTACGGACGCTGTCAATTACCTAGGAATGTGAGATGAGGTGGGTGGTGGTAGTGGGTGGTGGTGGTGGTGGTGGGTGGTGGTGGTGGTAGTGGTGGTAGTGGGTGGTGGGTGGTGGTGGTGGTGTGTGGTGGTAGTGGTGGTGGTGGTGGTAGTAGGCTGGTGGTAGTGGTGGTAGTGGGTGGTGGTGGTGGAGGTGGTGGTGGTGGTGGTGAGGTGGTGGTGGTGGTGGTGGTGGTGGTAGGTGGCTGGTGGTAGGGTAGTGGGTGGTAGTGGTAGTGGGTGGTGGTGGTGGCTGGTGGTGTGGTGGTAGTGGGTGGTGGTGGTGGTGGTGGTAGTGGTGGTGGTGGTAGTGGTGGTTGGTGGTGGTAGTGGGTGGTGGTGGTGGTAGGGTGGTAGTGGTGGTAGTGGGTGGTGGTGGTAAATGGTGGGGTGACAAACAGTGGTAGTGGTGGTGTAGATGATTGTGGTAGTGTTGATGATTGTGGTGGTGACGGGGGTGGTGGTTGTGGTAGTCAAGGGGTGGTCACGCACACACACGCACACACACAACGCACGCACACATATTCCTCTCACCACACACACCCACACAGTCCAGTCCAATTTCTGATGAAGCCCCTCCTACTCCTCCTTCCTCCTCCTCCTCCTCCTTCTCCTCCTTCTCCCTTCCTCTTCCTCTTCCTCCTCTTCCTCTTCCTCTTCTTCCTCTTCCTCCTTCCTTCCCTCCTACTCTTCCTCTCTCCTCCTCCACTTCCTCTTCTCCTCCTCTTCTTCCTCTTCTTCTTCCTCCTCTTCCTCTTCTTCTTCCTCCTTCCTTCCCTCTACTTATACCATACTTCCCAAACACCCCACGTCCCCCCTCCCCCACGTCCCCTCCCCACGTCCTCCCCACGACCCCTCCCCTCGTCCCCCTCTCCTCGTCCCCTCCCCTGTCCCCCTCCCCATCCCCTCCCCCACGTCCCTCCCCACGTCCCCTCCCACTCGTCCCTCCTCCCCTCCCCTGCCCCCCTCTCCCACTCACCCCAACGCCCACACGCCCACCAGTTTATTATTCCTCTCCATCAAAACTAAAAATCGTCTGTCAGTCAATGAATTAATTATCCTATCGTAAAAGGCTCGTGGGATTTAATTTCTTATTACAGTCTCGGTGTAATTCAGTCGCCATATTGATTATTTGTTGGATTATGTTTGTATAAAGAAACTGAGGAGGAGTTTGAGTGGAAGTGTTTTAGACCGATATTCTCTCCCCCCCCCCCCCCCCTCTCTCTCTCTCTCTCTCTCTCTCTCCTCTTTACACACACACACGTACCCCTATGATGTGGCACCAGTGTGAGTGAGGATGGCACCAGTGTGAGGTGTGATGTGGCACCAGTGTAGGTGTGAGTGATGTGGCACCAGTGTAGGTGTGAGTGATGTACCAGTGTGAGGTGTGAGTGATGTGGCACCAGTGTGAGGTGTGAGTGATGTGGCACCAGTGAGGTGAGGATGTGGCACCAGTGTGAGGTGGAGTGATGGCACCAGTGTGAGGTGTGAGTGATGTGGCACCAGTGTGAGGTGTGTGATGTGGCACCAGTGTGAGAGTAGTGATGTGGCACCAGTGTGAGGTGTGAGGATGTGGCACCAGTGTGAGGTGTGTGAGTGATGTGGCACCAGTGTGAGGTGTGAGTGATGTGGCACCAGTGTGAGGTGAGTGATGTGGCACCAGTGTGAGGTGTGAGTGATGTGGCACCAGTGTGAGGAGGTGATGTGGCACCAGTGTGAGGTGTGAGTGTGCACCAGTGTAGGTGTGAGGATGTGGCACCAGTGTGAGGTGTGGAGTGATGTGGCACCAGTGTGAGGTGTGGAGTGATGTGGCACCAGTGTGAGGTGTGAGTGATGTGGCACCAGTGTGAGGTGAGTGATGTGGCACCAGTGTAGGTGTGAGTGATGTGGCACCAGTGTGGTGTGTGAGTGATGTGGCACCAGTGTGAGGTGTGAGTGATGTGGTACCAGTGTGAGGTGGTGATGTGGCACCAGTGTGAGGTGTGAGTGATGTGGCACCAGTGTGAGGTGTGAGTGATGTGGCACCAGTGTGAGGTGTGAGTGATGTGGCACCAGTGTAGGTGTGAGTGATGTGGCACCAGTGTGAGGTGGAGGATGTGGCACCAGTGTGAGGTGTGAGGATGTGGCACCAGTGTAGGTGTGAGTGATGTGGCACCAGTGTGAGGTGTGAGTGATGTGGCACCAGTGTAGGTGTGAGTGATGTGGCACCAGTGTGAGGTGTGAGGATGTGGCACCAGTGTGAGGTGTGAGTGATGTGGCACCAGTGTGAGGTGTGAGTGATGTGGCACCAGTGTGAGGTGTGAGTGATGTGGCACCAGTGTGAGGTGTGGAGTGATGGCACCAGTGTGAGGTGTGAGTGATGTGGCACCAGTGTGAGGTGTGAGTGATGTGGCACCAGTGTGAGGTGTGAGTGATGTGGCACCAGTGTGAGGTGTGAGTCATGTGGCACCAGTGTGAGGTGTGAGTGATGTGGCACCAGTGTGAGGTGTGAGTGATGTTGCATAATGCGTCCGTGTGTGTTTTCATTTACGTGCATGTGTAGTTATATATGGATTCATCTATGTGTGTAACTGTGTCTACATCCGTGTGTGTGTGTGTGTGTGTGTGTGTGTGTGTGTGATATTCATACAGGAAATTTCCATTCACATAACACGATCACCTTGACATAACCTCCGCCCCCACCTCCTTCTCTCACACACACTAGCACTCCCAATCATAACACAGTATGACAGTATTGATAGCATAAACCACACTGATTGGCCCACGTCAGCACACCTAAAAGCCATCCTGATTGGCGTCTGACGTCAGTCCGAATCATTATAAATCTTTATTACACACTGGCGCAGGTTTGAGCAGACCGCCCCATGACGTCACCTACCAGGATCTTTGTTGTGGCTGTGACGTCATAGCCCCAGGGTTCCTACACTGGTGCGGGAATAGAAACGTTGGGGTAAAAATATTGTGCTATGCGTTTTGCTGCCTTTGTTGCCTTTACTTTCTGGTAATTGCGCTTCCTAAACTGTGAATTGTGTGTAAATTGTGTATGTGAGCGCTTAAGTTCAAAGCCGAGTTACTACGGAAACTCCGCTAGGAATTGTACTGTAGGTGGTGTGTCGAGATCTCTGTCGTGTAGAAATCCATTGTTTACATGTCCGAGTCGCTAGGCCTTTGTGAGGATTTTGTGGATAACGGGGAGAAAGTAAAATGAAAATATAGAAAGTATGATGAAAATATACCAAAAGATAGATAGATAGATAGATAGGAGAAACGACAACAACAGAAAGGAAGGTAAAGGAAAGATAACTATTGATTGATAATAATGATAATAACACGAGAAATATATACATTGTTTATAAGACTATAGGTTTAGGATAACATGAACTGGAAAAAAAAAGTTGTTTTATTGTTTTAAATAATTTAGTTCTTGAAAAACCATTATTTAGTGAATCGTTAAGTAATTTTCTCCTATAATGTACCACCTACCTGTACACTACCTGTACCACCTACCTGTACCCCCTACCTGTACCACCTACCTGCACCCCCTACCTGCACCTCCCACCTGTACCACCCACCTGCACCCCCCACCTGTACCCCCACCTGTACCCCAACCTGTACCCCTACCTGTACACCTACCTGCACCCCCCTACCTGTACCCCCACCTGCACCCCTACCTGCACCACCTACCCACCCCTACCTGTACCCCCACCTGACCCCCACCTGTACCCCCACCTGTACCCCCTACCTGCACCCACCTGCATATTCCCTACCCAATCAACCCACCTGTACCCCCCTACCTGTACCACCCACCTGTACCCCCCACCTGTACCCCAACCTGCACCCCCCCTCACCTGCACCCCCACCTGCACCACCCACCTGTACCCCCACCTGCACCACCCACCTGAACCCCCACCCGTACCCCCCTCTACCCCCTACCTGCACCACCTACCTGCACCCCCACCCACACCCCCAACCTGCACCCCTACCTGCACCCCCTACCTCCCCACCCCTACCTGTACCCCCTACCTGTACCCCCTACCTGTACGTACATTGCACTATGAATAATTTACAAATTGTTGGACCAGGCGGCGAGTGGGCGACTGACACGCCACTACCATGATCACCATGACAACAGTGTGTATGCATGTACGTCTGTCTGTCCGTCTGTCTGTTTCTCTGTCTGGTATGTATGTGTGTCTGTCTGTCTGTCTGTCTGTCTGTTTCTCTGTCTGATATGTATGTATGTATGTATGTATGTATGTCTGTCTGTCTGTCTGTATGCCTGTCTGTTTCTCTGTATGTATGTATGTATGTATGTATGTATGTATAATTGTTGCATAATTGTACTCGTGTACCTCTTCTAAATATATCACGATCAGTCTCTCTCTCATCACCTGTTATACCTATATATAATATATTACCCTAATTAAGCCACTCGGGTGAAACCAAATTAATATCCCAGGTAATATAACCCTCACTATCACATACTAATTAGATGTATTTGTAAATTAGAGGAGAATTTGAGTTAATTATAAACTAATGAATAAGGTAAGGTAAGGTAAGGTAAGGTAAGGTAACGTGAAAAGAACGATGTATATAACATTTCTTCAATCAATTTCATCTTTTTTTTTTAATGAGGGGTTTTTATTCACCTGAAATAAAAGGTGAATGTTGTATTATTTTTGGCATCATTGTGGATTCTCAGAAAGTTTGCAGTTGTATGTTTGCTTGTTGTTGTTTATCTTCTGGTTTTAGTGAGTTTGTTAATAGGATTTACTAATTGAATTTTGAGTTTCACAGGTAAATAAAAAAAATTTGGTTGGGTAAATGTACATCTTGGCTTATGTGTGGATTCTGTGTGTGTGTGTGCTTATTTTTAGTTTAATTCCTTTTGAGTGTGTTGATGTGAAGTTTTGAGTGTGTTGATGTGAAGTTTTGAGTGTGTTGATGTAGAGTTTTGAGTGTGTTGATGTGAAGTTTTGAGTGTGTTAATGTGAAGTTTTGAGTGTGTTGATGTGAAGTTTTGAGTGTGCTGATGTGAAGTTTTGAGTGTGTTGATGTGAAGTTTTGAGTGTGTTGGTGTAGAGTTTTGAGTGTGTTGATGTAGAGTTTTGAGTGTGTTGATATTAACTCCTTGAGTATGATGACTAAACCTTATTTACGATGAATTATTCCTTGAGTACAATTTTTACTATCGTACCTCAATGGGTAAAGATATTTTAAAGGTTATCTACCGTTCTGCTTCAACTTACGAACGCTTGCTTCAACTTACGAACTCTTGCTTCAACTTACGAACTCTTGCTTCAACTTACGAACTCTTGCTTCGACTTACGAACTCTTGCTTCAACTTACGAACTCTTGCTTCAACTTACGAACTCTTGCTTCGACTTACGAACTCTTGAGAATACCAATATTAAATCCTAACAATGTAATTACGAAGACAATTTTCTCCTAAGGCAAGAACAAAATGGCGTACTAATTACACTGAGACTTGAGGCAGTAAGTGGAAAGGAAGGGGAAGGAAAGAGGAGGTGGAGAAGGGGGAGAGAGGGAGGAAGGGGTAAAGTAGGGATTGAAGGTGGGGGAAAGGGATAGGATCGGAGAAATGGGAGGGGGAAGGAGGATAAAGTGAAAGGGAGAAAGGAAAGGGGGAGAAGAAAGTGGGGAGTAAGGTGAAAGGAAAGGGGAAAATGCAGTGAGAAAGAGGAGGGAGGAATGAGGTGGAAGAGTGAGGAACAGAAGTGTGAAAGTAAGGTAAGGAGGAGAAGAAAATGGGGTAGAGGGAAGGGGACGAGGCAGGGGAAGGGGGGGAAGAAGAGACAGGGATGAGAAGAGGACGAAGGAGCCATGGGGGAAAGGGGGGAGGAAGAGAAGTAGGAAGAAGGCAGGAATTGAAAGAGAGAGAGAGAGAGAGAGAGGAGGAGAGAGGAGGGGGAGAAGGAGAAGTAGGAAGGAGACGGCAGAGGAAATGGGGAAGGAGGAGGAGGAGGAATGGACGGAAATTAACGTTCGAACGACTCAGAATCAGAATCCATAATCATTTTCCTTTATAACACGAGACACATATATATATATATCAAGTCGAGTCTTAAATATGACGCCATATTGCTTTTCATCTTTGACGTCATATCTTAAGTGAATCTGTGGAAGAAATAAAATATGATTAGATTAAGTTAGGTTTAGGTTAGGTTAGTTTAAGAAGTTAGGTTAGTTAAGAAGAATTAGTTTAGGTTAGGTTAGGTTAGAATACAAGCGATTGGGTATGTTAGGTTAGGTTAGAATAGCGATTGGGTGGTTAATCTTCAGGTGATCCAAAAATTCAACATAAAAACCGTGGACAATTGGCACCAAAACTTCTAAAACATCTCCTACTACCTGATAGAAGCAATTAGGGCTAATTTACCTGTGTTCCGGGTAATTAGGATTAAGGTGATCGTTGTTGTGGGAGTAATTAACAGGAAGAACACCTGGAGTCTTAATGAAGGTAAGGCTTTATTGCTTATAGTGTGTGTGTGTGTGTGTGTGTGTGTGTGTGTGTGTGTGTGTGTGTGTGTGTGTGTGTGTGTGTGTGTGTGTGTGTGTGTGAGGGTTCCTACATCCCCTTCCTTCCATCACCAAAGCAACCAACCTATGCGCCCTCCTACACACCTTCAGTACTGCCAACCTTCCCTCGTATGACTTGACTGCTACCAACCAACTAAAGAGAGAGAGAGAGAGAGAGAGAGAGAGAGAGAGAGAGAGAGAGAGAGAGAGAGAGAGAGAGAGAGAGAGAGAGGATAATAACGCCAGCCATGATTCTTAAGCATTTGAATCTTTATCTCTCTTTGACTCCTGTTATGAATGGCCAATCAAATCTACGTCACTGCTAGAACTCCCAATCACCTTAATGGCCCTTAATCCTAACCGTATCACAGTTAGACTCCTAATCCTCGTTGCGGCATGGCTAGAGATGACCCAATCCATACTAATTCACTGTTAAAGGCCTCTAATCATCCATCAATTCCTTGTAAGAACTTCCAATCCGCGTTGTATCATCAGAAAAGGCCCCTAATCATTGTAAAGTCACTGATAAGAAAGCCACTCCACATCGCCTTACCTCATTACTATGGACCCCTAATCCGTATATAATCACTACTGTGTCCACCTAATCCTCTCTTCACAATCACAGACGAGAGTAATACCTAATCCCTGGAGCGTCACTTCATAAACCTTAACTAATCTCCCTTACCATCAATGATTAGGAAGCAGTAGCATCCAGGGCTTATATCCTCCCTCTTAATCAGATCACACACGCAACACACGCAACACACGCACGCAATTCCTCTCAGGTTTCAGATGTGATAAATACACTAGTGTTTACATTTCTCGTCATTATAACGAATGATGTCATAAAATGGTATCAGATTGTCAGGGTTTTTTCGAAGACGTTAATATTTCGTGTGTATGTTTATGTATAGATGTTTGTAATGTATGTGTATGTATGATTAGATGCTGCCTCCCATTCCATACTGAAGATATTTTATGTACGAATGCTAATAATGTGGGGGACAGTACAGTTTGTTGTCTCTCCTCAAGTAACAACCACACGTAGAGAGGAACTTTTATTTTTATTCTTATACTGAATGGGATCTGTGTTGGCAGTCTGTAATTGTATAAGCTCCCCCTTCCCCCTTCCCTCTTCCCCCTCCCCCTCCCCTGTTCCCCCTCCCCCCTCTTCTCGGATCTTTCCAGAAATAACATCAGACGTTGCTTGCGTTTATTGAGATATTCGTTCCCATCTGCCAGACTCTTTATACTCGCTTAGACTCTCCTGGGAAGAATAATACACCCCTTCCGAATTGTTAGTTTACTAAGCTAAGTTATTATAAGCTTGGAATGAATCACTCTTCCTTTAATCTCAAAATAATATAATTTTTTGTATAATTCTTCAATTAAAAGTTAAAAGAGCGAATTCATCCAAAGAAAAGCCAACTCCTTCGAGGTGCGCTTTGCCCTATGGGAAGGAATGGAAGACGTGATCAACATTTAGTGACGCACTTCATTAAACCGCACACTCTTGTGACTAATAGCTCCTGTTGTAAGAGTTAAAACCTTATATAAAGACGAGTTTAGTATATTATGAGGCCTAGCAATGCATACGGTATGGATGCTAATAAATCATATGTTAGTACTGTAGTGGAAAAGAACGGAGAGAGAGAGAGAGAGAGAGAGAGAGAGAGAATAGGTTTGGCGAGTATCAGCTGATCAATAACAAAAAAAATTACAAATTATTCAAAGAAAACGATACACCTTCAAGTTTTTTACGGGAAACTGAGGAAATTTGGGAAGAAAAATCTGTATCCGACTTTTCGTCCTCGTATCAATTTCAGGGAGTTCTGTTTTAGGAGGTTTTAGTGACCAGATTCTCGAAGATTCTTACGTTAGATTTTCTCCTTAACTTGAGATGGGAGAACGCTTGTAACTGCCTCACTGCGATTCAAAGATAGATTCTCAAGAACTCTTAAGATACATGGCTTCTAAATTGTACCGAGATTAACCGTATTAAGATTAATTTACTTAACCTCACTTACGGAAATTGATTTAACATGTTAATTTTAAGTAATCTAGAATTAACGTACGATATTAACTGATTCACACACACACACACACCTACCTCGTCCTTGTATTGCGTTAGTCAGCTCAATGGACGTCTTTCTTAATTAAATGACTAATTGACCCGCTGAGAGATTTTTTTTCCCCGTAATCGTTTTTGTTTTGAAAGTAATCTGACGCACGAACGTAAAAAAATATATATATATTCTCGGGAAATTACTTACTGGATGAACCTTAATGAACCTTGTCTATGCTACGAAACGTTATTAGCCTTCCCTGTTCTATGTGGGAAAAAAAAGTTCTTGTCTATCCTACAAAAAAAAAGAGAAAACCGAATCCGAACCCCGAAAACGAATCCGAACCCCGAAAACGAATCCGAACCCCGAAAACGAATCCGAACCCCCGAAATGAACCCGAACTCGAAATGAACCCGAACCCAAATCCAAACCTGTATCCAAACTACGAATCGTAAATAAACAAGGATTCGACACTACGTTAGTCTGGGGATGAATGATGCTTTGTCTAGTCTTGGGTCGATTCTACCTTGATCGTCCTGGCTATGTCCCGGTAGAGAGAAAGAGAGACTGGGAGATAGAGAGAGAGAGAGAGATGAGAGATAGAGAGATTAAAGAATGAGAGTGAGATATATAGGTAGGGCGAGAGACAGACAAAGATACTGAGAGAGAGAGAGAGAGAGAGAGAGAGAGAGAGAGAGAGAGAGACGATCCTGAGTTAGAGAGAAGAAGAGAGAAACGTATAAAATGAGAGAGAGATAAAGATAGAGAGAAAGAGTAAACGGGAGTATTGAGAGCTAGAGATGGAGATAAAAGAAAGAGAGATGAAAGATTGGAAAGAAAGATAGTGAGAGACATACAGACAAACAGAGACTGAGATAACAAGACAAAAGAACAGTAGAGAGACAAAGAAAGAAAGATAAAGAAGTAACAAATAAAATGTGTGAAAGAGAGAAAGTTAAATAGAAAGTATAAAAGAAAACCATAATTTTTCCCCCCCATAAGTTAAACCATTGGGACGTGAAAGTTTACACCAGAGAAAACTGACAAAAAAAAAGAAAGTTAAAGAAAGCGAACTGTTTGTACCCTCCAGTAACAGTAAAGAGTTCGAACCAACGACCACGGATTATGCAAACGAGAGGAGAGAGACGGCAGGTGCCAGTGAGCCACCGAGACAGTTAATGACCACATGAGTGTAGAAGTAAGAAAAACATATGAAAAATCCTTCGTGGGTTTGGATATTCTTGCCTCTCTCTCTCTCTCTCTTCTCCTCTCTCTCTCTCTCTCTTATCCCTCCCCCATTCCTTCTGTTCCCTTCTTTCTCCTCTCACCCCCACCCCAGTTCTTCCCTTCCATCCTTCTCCTCTCACTCCACCTCCCCCTCCTACCCCCTTCCACACCCCCAAAGATAAACAAACTAAAACAAACAAACAATTACATTCATCTTAACAAAAAACTTCAATAAACAAACACATTCATCTATACAAGTAAAAAAAAACACGAAATTTATACAAAAAAACAAACACACAAGGACAAGGTTATTGAGACAAAAAATCACCCCATGTATAGAAAACCCTAAACGATTTAATCTAAAAACAAACAGACAAACAAACAAAAAAAAACAAGGTCAACTCTACAATAAAATAGACAAAAAAACAAAGGGGGAAAAAATATATAAAAAAAAACCAACTTGGAGGCGCCATTTAACGATAACAATGAGCGGACTCGGAGACAATAGTTAGAGAGTGACGTCACGAAAAATCCTCTCTATTCATTGGTGTAAATTAAAGTAAGATAACTGATGATGTATGATGCTTATTGGTTGATGTGTGTTATCTAATTGTGGTAATTGGTTTAGTTTTGGTGGTGGTAGTAATGGTGGTAGTGATGGGTAGTGGTGGTGGTGGTCATGTTCTCTCTCTAAGGGAAGGGGGAATGGCAGGCAGGTAGAGGGGACAGGTGAGGAGCATCTCATTTAGCCAGGTGACTGCCACACCTGCGGCTCACATTAGCAAAGGGCAGAGGTGTGTGTGTGTGGGGTGGGGAGGGGGTACTTTTTCCCTCTCTTTGTATTGACTCTCTCACTCTCACACACTCCCTCTCACTCTTACACACCCTGACACACACACACACACTCCCTTTCACACCTATACTTTCACACACCTTGATTCTCTCTCTTTTACTATTCCAGTCACTGTAATCTCAATGATGGTGAAGATGGTAGTGGTAGTGGTGGTGGTGGAGGCGGCGGAGGGTGGTAATGGTGTTGATAGTGGTGATGATAGTAAAAGTAGTGATGGTGATGGTGGTGTTAGTGGTAAGAATGGAACCATTACCATCACCACTACCATCACCACAACTATCACCACAACCACCATCACCACCACCACCACCATTACCAACATCACCACCATTACCACCACCATTCTCAATATCTTTCAATACCTTACATTAAGTCCTCCCAAACAACTGTCGTCAACAAGTGTCGCTCTCATAAACAACGAGACATACATACAAGACGTGTTCACTCGGTAGGTCGGGACAGTTCGCTCGGTGTTGCTTCAATGATTCAGTTGGGTCAGGTTAGCCTCGGCCAACCATCAGCTGTGTGGTGGTGAAGTAAACAGCTGATCGAGTGTAAATAAATGTATGTGTTTCAGTGGGTGATGTGTGTTTCAGTGGGTGATGTGTGTTTCAGTGGGTGATGTGTGTTTCAGTGGGTGATGTGTGTTTCAGTGGGTGATGTGTGTTTCAGTGGGTGATGTGTGTTTCAGTGGGTGGTGATGTGTGTTTCAGTGGGTGATGTGTGTTTCAGTGGGTGATGTGTGTTTCAGTGGTGATGTGTGTTTCAGTGGGTGATGTGTGTTTCAGTGGGTGATGTGTGTTTCAGTGGGTGATGTGTGTTTCAGTGGGTGATGTGTGTTTCAGTGGGTGATGTGTGTTTCAGTGGGTGATGTGTGTTTCAGTGGGTGATATGTGTTTCAGTGGGTGATGTGTGTTTCAGTGGGTGATGTGTGTTTCAGTGGGTAATGTGTGTTTCAGTGGGTGATGTGTGTTTCAGTGGGTGATATAAGGTGTGAAAAATAGTATTCAAGAACATAAGTGAACAAAAATATTCACTCCAAGAACAGAAATGAACAAAAAAGAACAGTGAACAAAAAAAAGTTCTTCAAAGTAGTCAACAACAGAGAGAAGGAACATAGTTAATTATGATTCAGTAGATTGACTCGAGGACCGTCACTAGACAGACAGACAGACAGACAGACAGTACTGTCCATCTCCAAGTCGTATGAGGAATCCGGCGTTCTTAGGATTCAGTTATTCCGTACAAGAACGGCTATGGGAGTTCCGGAACTCCCTAGTAGAAGAACGACAGTGATTATTATAATGCAATTTTGTGTGAACGGCAGTGAAAAGTAGTATTTGTTTACTTGTACAACAGTGAAAAACCATTATTTCTCTCATGAACGGCAGTGAAAAACAGTATCTCTCACGTTAACGGCAGTGAAAAACAGTCAGTATTTCACTCATGAACGGCAGTGAAAAGACGAGGTAGAGGGATAGACGAGGGAGGGGAGGAGGGGAGATAGATAGAGGGAGAGAGAGAGATAGATGAAGGGAGGGAGAGAAAAAGTTGGAAGGAGGGAGAGAAAAAGCTGGAGGGGAGGGGAGAGAGATGGACAGAGGGAGACAGAGAGAGACAGATGGAAGAAGGGAGAGAGAAAAAGTTGGAAGGGGAAAGAGAGAAACATGGAATGACGAAGGGAGGGATAAATAACGAGAGAGAGAGAGAGAGAGAGAGAGGGATGAAAGGATAATGGCACACAGACAGACATGAATAGAGATGAAGGGAGAAAAGAAGGGAGGAGGGATAAAAAGGATAAATAGCGCACAGACAGACATGAATGAGAGAGAAGACACAGACGTTGACAGAGAGAGACAGGCAGACACAGACGCCCATTCAGAGACAGGCAGACAGAGTGGGAAGGTCTTCACAACACACAGCTTCTCGACACAATGGCAGGGTCTTGCCTCCCCCGGCCAGTTGAGAGTTACACGGTCGAAAATCCATACTTGTTATCCCTGGTGGGTGGATCCTATTGTCCTCCACCCTTCCCACAGTTCTCTTCCATCCCCTCCTAGCACCTCCACCCCTCCCATATTCCCCTTCCACCTCCTCCTGACACATCCACCCCTTCCACAGCCCTCTTCCACCTCTTCCAAGCACTTCCACCCCTCTCACAGACCCAATCGCTCTCCCAGTACCCCATGACTCCCCTTCCACCCGTCCCATCACCCTTCCATCTCTCACAGCTTCCACATTCCAAGTCCACTCACCGTACCAAACATCCCAGCTCCCCTTCTCCACCCCTCCACCCCCTTCCATCTCCCTAACCACCCCCACCTCCTCTCAGCACCCCTCCCTCACCCCACCTCCTCTCAGCGCCCTCTTCCTCTCACCCCCACCTCCTCTTCCTCAGCGCCCCTCCTTCCCCTCCACCCCACCTCCTCTCAGCGCCCCTCTTCCCCTCACCCACCTCCTCTTGATTCCCTCCCCTCACCCCCCCACCTCCTCTCAGCGCCCTCTTCCCCCTCACCCCCACCTCCTCTCAGCTCCCCTCTTCCCCTCACCCCACCTCCTCTCAGCACCCTACCTCACCCCACCTCCTCTCAGCACCCCCTACCTCACCCACCTCCTCTCAGTACCCCTACCTCCCACCCCCACCTCCTCTCAGCACCCCTCCTCTTCCCACCTCCTCTCAGCACCCCTACCTCACCCCACCTCCTCTCATGCACCTCCCCTCACCCCACCTCCCTCAGCACCCCTCCTCACCCCTGCTCTCAGCGCCCCTCTTCCTCACCCCCACCTCCTCTCAGCACCCCTCCTCACCCCACCTCCTCTCAGCCCCTCCCTCACCCACCTCCTCTCAGCACCCCTACCTCCACCCCACCTCCTCTCATGCCCCTACCTCACCCACCTCCTCGCGCCCCTCTTCTCCTCCACCCCCACCTCCCTCTCAGCACCCCTCCCCTCACCCCCATCCTCTCAGCGCCCCTCCCCTCGCCCCACCTCCTCTCAGCACCCCTCCCTCACCCCACCTCACTCTCAGCACCCCTCCCTCACCTCCCTCTCCAGCACCCTCCCTCCACCCCTCCTCTCAGCACCCCTACCTCACCCCACCTCCTCTTAGCACCCCTCCTCACCCCCACCTCTTCTCAGCGCCCCTCCCTCACCCCACCTCCTCTCAGCGCCCCTCTCCCACATACCTCCTGTCAACTCCTCCCAAACTTCATCTCCGGAAGATTTTTAGTGATGCAGCCTCTCCATGGCAACCAAGAGTCGCTACTGAGTGAGTGATTCTTAAGCAGCCAAACACTGATGATTTGTTGTCACCCATGTAGACAGACAGACAGACAGATAGACAGAAAAAGAGAGAGAGAGAGAGAAAGAGACAGAAGTAGAACAGTATCTTTCACTACTGACCTGTTTAGTGAGAGAGACGGAAACAACAGGTAGACATTACAACTATTGAAGGGGGATCATGCAAGTTGGGTCCCATAAATCAAGACTTCACACACAGCTCAACGAACCCTCCTCCTTACACACACACACACACACACACACACACATACACACACACATACACACACACACACACACACACACACACACACACACACACACACACACACACACACACACACACACACACTCACACACACACACACACTCACCCAACAGGAACAGGTCCCCCGGGGTGGTCACTCGTGCTGGTGATTATGGACGGTGGTGTTGCAGATGATCGACCACCAATTTTAGGGCTCCCAGTCAGCTTGGCCTTCATGACCTTTATTACAGTACGTTCCCCTGGCATGGTGGTACTGTCTTGCCTCGCCTCGCCTCGCCTCGCCTCGCCTCTCCTCTCCTAGCCTCGCCTCGCCTCGCCTCGTCTCGTCTCGCCTCGTCAGGGCAAGCAGCTATAACAGACCTCTTGTGTTATCTCATTTCGGACAAGTCTTAGTTATGTGGTCAGCGCCGGCACGAACGATCATCAGCGTCTGGCGTTGTCACAGTAATGGTGGCTGTATTATGGGATGAGTTATGGTTTCAGTTTCAGTGCTTATCTTAATTTTAGTTGTTTTATTTGTCGCGTTTACAGACTTAGTTTCTTTCTGTGTCAAGTTTCAACGTTTCACTGTGTATGTTTTAATAAGTTTTAGTTTCATATTGTAGCTATAATATTAAGTTTCAGTTTTGGTTTTCGTGTCCCTGTTTCATTCCTTGTTTCATTCCCTGTTTCATTCCTTGTTTCATTCCTTGTTTCATTCCTTGTTTCATTCCCTGTTTCATTCCTTGTTTCATTCCTTGTTTCATTCCCTGTTTCATTCCCTGTTTCATTCCTTGTTTCATTCCTTGTTTCATTCCCTGCTTCATTCCTTGTTTCAGTCCTTGTTTCATTCCCTGTTTCAGTCCCTGTTTCATTCCTTGTTTCATTCCTCGTTTCATTCCTTGTTTCATTCCTTGTTTCATTCCTTGTTTCATTCCCTGTTTCATTCCCTGTTTCATTCCTTGTTTCATTCCTTGTTTCATTCCTGTTTCATTCCCTGTTTCATTCCTTGTTTCATTCCCTGCTTCATTCCTTGTTTCAGTCCTTATTTCATTCCTTATTTACATTCCCTATTTCAGTCCCTATTTCATTCCCTGTTTCATTCCTTGTTTTCCTTCCTTGTTTCATTCTGTTTTCATTTTCCCTGTTTCATTCCCTGTTTTAAACCCTGTTTCATTCCCTGTTTCATTCCCTGTTTCATTCCTTGTTTCATTCCTTGTTTCATTCCCTGTTTCATTCCCTGTTTCATTCCTTGTTTCATTCCCTGTTTCATTCCTTGTTTCATTCCTTGTTTCATTCCTTGTTTCATTCCCTGTTTCATTCCCTGTTTCATTCCCTGTTTCATTCCTTGTTTCATTCCTTGTTTCATTCCCTGTTCCATTCCTTGTTTCATTCCTTGTTTCATTCCTTGTTTCATTCCTTGTTTCATTCCTTGTTTCATTCCCTGTTTCATTCCTTGTTTCATTCCCTGTTTCATTCCTTGTTTCATTCCTTGTTTCATTCCCTGTTTCATTCCTTGTTTCATTCCCTGTTTCATTCCTTGTTTCATTCCTTGTTTCATTCCTTGTTTCATTCTCTGTTTCATTCCCTGTTTCATTCCTGTTTCCCACTATCTCCAAGCACTAATCTCTCACAATGTCTCAGAAAATCTCTCAGCAAAAGACAAACGCAAAACATCTACAAACTCTCAAAATATTTCTCAGCTAAACTCTCAGAATTCTTGTCATTTCTTCTCATAAACTAAGTGACAAATTCTCAGCCTTCACACTCACTCAAACTCCTGAAACTTTTGGCATTGAAAGTTTTTTTTTTACTTGCATTTATTTTTACTTTTTTTTTACTTTACTTGAGTTTACTTTTTGTTTCTGTGCCCTTAATGTGACACCTTTTTAGCGGAGAGGTAAGTTATTTCAGTGGGGAGGTATTTGGTGGGTTGTATTATTTTAAGTGGGGATTGTACTATTTGGTGGGTTGTATCATTAACGGGGAGGTATATTTGGTGGGTTGTATTATTTGGCGGGTTGTACTATATGGTGGGTTGTATTATAAACGGGTTGTGTATTTGGTAGGTTATATTATTCGCGGGTTGTATTTTAAGCTGTACATGTGTGTGTGAGAAAGAGAGAGAAAGAGAACGATAAAGATAGAGAGGAAGTAAGAGAGAAAAAGAAAGAAAGAAAAACAAAGGGTAAAAACAATGAAGGAAAAGGGGGGGGAGTGAAAGTGAGGAAGAGAAAGAAATTAAAGAAAAAAGAAAAATTAAGAGACAAAGAGAGAGAGAGAGAAAGATAGAAAGATAGAGAGAAAGAGAGAGGTGTAGTGTCAGGTGATAAGACCTAGTAGTGTTATCTCCGTCCTCCGCCTCCTCTCCCGGATGTCTGATAACAGTTGGTGGGTGGGAGGGGAGGGAGGGGGAAGGAAGGGGTGAGAGGTGAGGAGAGTGAAGGAGTGTGAGGAAAGGTGAAAAGAAGAGGAGGAGAGAGCTAGAAACAACAGAGAAGGGGAAGGGGAATTAGTAAGTAAGGAATGAGAGGGGAGATGAGAAAAGGGTAAGAGGAAAAGAAAGGGATGGATGACAGGGGAGGGGTGACAGGTGAGGGGAGGAGATGTGAGGGAGGTGACAGGTCGAGGAGGTGGTGAGAATTCGTGGGTGAGGTGGGATGACAGGTGAGGACTAATTAGGTGAAGGGGAGGTGTGGAGTGAGGGTGGAGTGACAGGTCAGGAGGATGACTGGGTGAGGGAGGATGACTGGAGTGGGGAAGATGACAGGTGAGGGACAGAGTGGGGGAGGATGTGGGTGGGGAGTTGGGTGACAGGTGAGGTGTGGGTGGGGGCGACAGGTGGGGAGGGTGAGGGGAGGGGTGACAGGTGAGGGGAGGGATGACAGGTGAGGGAGGGGTGACGGGTGAGGGGTGGTGCAGAGAGAGAGAGATGGAACAAGTACTCAAAACTATAGTTGGTTAATTTATTCCAACACACGTTCTACTTAGTACCAAGTTTATATGAAGGGTGAGGAAAGAGAGTGCTATCCTCAGTCTATAAGGGGTGCCAGTAGCTCCTATCCTTACTGCAGTGCGTCTTTCTCTCCCTAGTGGCACTTATCTGGCACTTCGTAGACATCGAGTGCCATTGTAGGGATGATATTTCAGTGACTCTATTGACAGTTCCCTTCTACTATTTTGGAAATATCTAGGATAAACATAGTCATCTGCCACTTTGTAAACATCCAGGGCAAACATAGTCATCTGCCACTTTGTAAACATCCAGGACAAACATAGTCATCTGCCACTTTGTAAACATCTAGAACAAACATAGTCATCTGCCACTTTGTAAACATCCAGAACAAACATAGTCATCTACCACTTTGTAAACATCTAGAACAAACATAGTCATCTACCACTTTGTAAACATCCAGAACAAACATAGTCATCTACCACTTTGTAAACATCCAGAACAAACATAGTCATCTACCACTTTGTAAACATCCTGGACAAACAGTCATCTGCCACTTTGTAAACATCCTGGACAAACATAGTCATCTACCACTTTGTAAACACTGTGACAGCTTCCTTTGTTGTTATGAGGTTGTGTTCACGCCTCTGTATCTCACTTCACTGTCTCTCTTACACTCCACTCTATCTTACTTCACAAACTTATATCTTCCTCTTTGATCTCATTTTATATTTACTCATTAATAGAGACACTGTATAAATATTAATAAGTATATTCTATGTTTTTTTTTTTCCATTTTTCTCATATTTCACGTTCCAATCTTTCATGTATATTTAATAATATTTCAATACACACCAACACTTGTATGTTATTCTCCCGACACAGTCAGAGGCAAGATTTTTAGGGGGGGGGGATGTTATTCAGTGTGAATTTCTTACGACTCTTCTTTGAGATTCTTCCCAAACCTAAGCCAAGTTTGAACATTCAGACGTGGGAGTCCAAGCCAACCCCTGTGGAAGAGTTTGCGCGGGAAAGAATTTAGGCGCCAATTACACACGGGGAAATTTTAAGTGGATAATTTACGCGGGAGATTCTTAAGCGGGAAGTTTACGTGGGAAAATTTGTATACATGGGAGGAGAAGACGGTGATGTTGACACCTCCCAGCGTCGCAGTCCACTACCCAATGGCTTGTCACTTGACCTGAACTTTAGCCACAAGCCTCCCACTCTCCAATTCAATACCACTCGATAAGTTACCTAATACCTCCACTATCAAGAATGCCGCAACGTTTCGTATTACAACCTTCTGAAGAAAAAAAATCTTGACAGTAAATTCCGTGATGATAAATGATGTCCATGCACGGAGACTATAGGAAAATTATGACTCGGTACCGTTCAGGGTCGAAGAAGAAAAATACAAATGGTTGACTGACATCTGCCTGCCAGCTCTTTCGCCGCCTCTTCTCCTTCCTCCTCCTCGACCTCCTCCTCCTCCTCCTCCTCGTCCTCTTCTTCCTCATATTCCTAAGAGGTTCTACATAGCCCCAAAGCAACTCATTCTCTTTAAGGTGACGCCAGCGAGAGCATAGCACTACACCGTTGCTCTGAGGACCTGCCTGGTCTTGAGCCATCACCTGCAAGGGGTATGTTATGTCATGTTGCTCGAGGATCTGAAACATTCAGTGTACAAACGGTGTCTATATTTAGGTAGTTTATCAGTAAACGTAACACCACTTGAGATATACTGTTTGACCACTCCTCACTGGACATAATCCCACCTGGACCATTTTCCAGTGAATAAAATCCCACAAGAACCATTTGCCACTGAACAAAATCGCACCATCAAAACATAAACAATATGAACAAAAAATTCCACTGGCATGATTTGTTTCATTGCCTGAGATCCCATAAGCATATTTCAGCCAGTACCAGCATTCAACATCGCCTGGCGTTCTCCCCAACTCCACAGTGACATACGATTATGAAAGCTAAGCCAGACGAACGCTCCCCCGTCCTTCCCTGTAGGCACTTGAGCGTAAGTTATGAAGGTTGGGCGGATGAATAAGAAACTTCGTATATATTCTTAGAGCCCGGGGGAGGGGGGCGTCTTCTTAGGTCCGTGGGATCCTTCGGGGCCTCTGGGAATCCTTGGGAGTACTTGAGGGTTCTTGAGGGTCCTTGGGAATCCTTGGGGGTTTTGAAGGGTCCTTGGGAATCCTTGGGTATCCTTGGGGGATCTTGGGAATCCTTATAGGTCCTTGGGTGTCCTTGGTGAATCTTGGGAATCCTTATAGGTCCTTTGGAGTCCTTGAGGGGGATCCTTTGAATCTTTGGGAGTCCTTGGGTTTAATTTGGGCTTTTGTACATACGTTAAGGGAGGTGTAGATTAGGTTTAGGTTAGGTTAGGTTAGGTTTAGAGCCTGTATAATTATACCTTAAGGGGAAAATAAGACTTCGATATGCAGGGCTTATAATGTGACTGACGGAAATTTGGTTAAAAACAGAAACATTAACAATGATCATTCACCTTCCCATCTAAATCCTGAAACGCCTCCCTTAAGGTCAACTGATAACCCTGACCCGTTCCCTGATGATGAGGCTTGACCTACTTTATTCAGGGGAGAGAAATGAAGGTGGGGGAGAGGGATATTATAAACGGATTGCTTAATGATTGGATATGGGTTACGAAAGATATAAAATGATTGGATTAGTTTTAGAGATTGTGATTGAGTTTTGTTGTTGTTATTGTTTTGTGGTGATTCCTTAGTTGTTATTGACTGTTTGGGGGAATTATTTGTAGTTTTTTATTGAGTCCTTGTGATGTTATTGTTGTTGTTAAGTGTTGTGGTGATGAAAGGCTTTGAATCACGATACCGAGAAGTTGGTTAGGTTTAGCGTAGGTTAGGTTACGTTAGGTTACGTTAGATCTTTGACGCTTGAGAAGAATCAGGCAGCATTTTTTTTTTTTTGAGGGGGGGTGCAATTTTTTAACCCAATTCCACTGATAAACCTACTGGGAAAGTCGCGTCTCTCTCTCTCTCTCTCTCTCTCTCTCTCTCTCTCTCTCTCAACACCTAACTTCTCATCTTGGTTATTTATTTAATACACACACACACACACACACACACACACACACACACACACACACACACACACACACACACACACACACACACACACACACACACACACACACACACACACACACCTCACCTTCCTTCTTAAGACCTGCAGCAGCTGGACGTACCTGAAGTAAAGAGAAAATAATTAACATACTAGAAATCATGTGTATGTTTGTAAGAGAGTATGAGTGTATACCATGATAGGTTTGTTTACAAGTGGAGGCCTATGTGTGTGTGTGTGTGTGTGTGTGTGTGTGTTCAAAATACAAGCGTAATAAATAATTGATAAAAAATAGAAGAATCTCTCAACTATAATAAATATTTTAGCTAACAAGATCATTTACAATACGTCAACAAGATGTTATTATTATTATTATTATTATTATTATTATTATTATTATTATTATTATTATTATTATTACGATACGTTACTGTCATTTAGAAAGAAAAAAAAGGTTTAAATTTTTTACTACAAGTATCTCTTTAAATCAACGTCTTTAGTTATATTGTCTAAGTTATTTTTGGGGGTTTATCTTAAGTCAAACGGGTACGTGTGGCTGTGTTGTGGGTGTGGTCCCAGTAACGGATGTGAGCGAGCGAATATCCCGTCACAGTCAAGCTTCGCGTTCTAAAAAGTATCATGGGAGGGAGAGGGTCACGTAGCAGCTGCCGCCCTTCTGGTCTTAATGGACGGCGTCATATTTACTGCTCTTATACTTAATATAATAATTTAGCCTCGAAACGAAACCATATTGTAGTTAGGTGTGTGTGTGTAGTGAACTGGGAAACAAATATATTACTTTTAATAAATTTGTGTAGTGATGAAACGTTTTATATGTCGAGCTGTTAAAATTCTAAATAAAACAAAAAATAAATGTCAACAACTTCAATAAACATCTACCAATACTATTAATTTGTCCCTCCAAAAATTATTCTAAACTTTCAACTGAATGACCCTGGAAGTTGCCGCACCTAACACAACAAAAATAACATAATTACATAACATAACCCTACATAATTTATACATATTATTATGATCCTAAATACAAAGAAAAAAACAGCATAAAAAATACTTAGGATTTAAAGAAGAAAAACTCTCTGAATACGATGAGTTGAAAATGGGAAAAAATATGGTTGTAAAAGAAAATGTTGGAGGGTAAGCTCATGTAAATATTGGCAACTGTGACAAGGTAATGAAATCATTTTATAAACTCAAGAGTTTCTGTTTTGTCATTGTTGATATCTTTTTCTGTATATATACTGTAAGAGGATGTAGAAGAAATATGAATACACACACCTCAGGCCAGTTGCCATTACCCCCATACCCAGTCTACTCTGTGAGGACTTTGTTTTTGAATGGGCATTTGCCAGAATCTATCAGTCAATTGATCCACAGCAATTTTGGCAATATGAGGACCTCCTCTACATCACACTGCTTAGTTAGTTTTCTGGATTTTCTGCACAAAAACCTGCAGAAATGTAAGACATCACTGGCCGTTGCCCTTGTTGACTTCAGGAAGGTCTTTGACCTTGTTGATCACTGCACTATTATCAACAAGGCCATTGCACTACGGCTGCCCACCAACCTGGTCTCATGGCTCACTGATTTCTTGAGTGGACGTCGTCAGGCAATGAGGTATCAGGGCTCGGTCTCCACATTCCAACAGCTCACCTGCGATGTTCCCCATGGGACCAAGATGGGACCACTGTGCTTCCTCATCCTGATCAGCGACGCTCTATCTGACACTCCTCACAGGTGGAAGTACGTGGATGACTGCACTGTGAGGGTTTCAGTGGACAACACCGCACCAGACTACTCATCGCTACAAGGCACCCTGGACAGGCTACAGGCATGGACTACGGAGAACAAGGTCACCATCAACCACACCAAAACCGTAGTCATGCACATTAATACCGCCACCACTCCAGTGCAAGCCCCAGCAGTCACAGTGGGTGCCCATCCTCTCCAGCTGGTGCAGCCTGCCAAAGTCCTGGGTGTAACTGTAGACAACAAACTGGACTGGAAGGCCCATGTAAATAATACAGTCAAGGCAGCATCGTACCGTCTCTACATGCTACGACGACTTAGGTCACTTGGGACACCCACGCCAGAGCTGAGGACTATCTACAACGCCTTTATTCTCCCCAAACTAACGTTTGTGTCACCAGCCTGGTCGTCTTCTCTCAACTCCACCCAACAACGTCGGCTAGAGAAGGTACAGAAATGGGCCTGCAGAATCATGCTCAGCGCAGAATACTCCGGCTACGTCAACGCTCTCTCCACCTGGGAAATGCCATCTCTCAGTGACCTCCACCACCAAGCACTGGAAAGGTTTGGCAGCCAACTAATGCACCACCCTCGTCATCGCCACCTCCTGCCACCGGCAGCCCCCCACCCACGTCGCACAGTCTGCCACTACAACAAAATTCAGCCCATAAGAGCCCGCACCGATAGATATAAGAATAGCACCATCCCTTCTATTGTTAAAATAATAAACAACTCCTGATTTATGTACTGTACTGCCCTGTAAATGTATTCAACTCATATTATATCATTATGTCTAAATCAAATGTAAATCTGTATATTTTCAGCTACCGGCTGCAACTCTATTAATGAACCATTTATTATTATTATTATTATTATTGCACACACACACACACACACACACAAGGTCACATATGGTAAACAACAGAAGTCACTTCCTGCTACAATGACGCTTTTAAAAATGTTGGTCAAGATTGAATCCCCTTCCGCCTTCCCTTCCTCTTCCCCCATCAGTGTGCCCCCCCCCTCACCCCCCCCCCTCACAATGCCGCCGCCGCCGTCCAACTGGGTCACCGCTTCCCTGGGACTGTGTGGGGGGAGGGAAGGAGAGGGGGATTGGTGGAGAGGGGGATAGGATTAGTAGGAACAATGAGTGGTGAGAGAGGACGGATGGGGGGTTAGAGGAAGGAGGGAGGGAGGGAGGGAGGGGAATGGAAGGAGAGGGAAGGGGAAGGAAGGGAAGAGAGAGAGGAGAGAAAGTATTGGAGGTTGGGGAAGAGGGAGGAGAAGGAGGAAGAGAGAGGAGGAGGAGAAGGGGGAAGAGGAAGAGGAAGCATTAGAGAGGACAGGAATTAGGTGGATTGTAACTGAGAGGGATAGAGTGGGACTGTGTCAGCGAGGAAGATGAAATGTGATTGTAACAGAGAGGAATGGAGTGGGATTGTAACAGAGAGGAATGGAGTGGGATTGTAACAGAGAGAGGGATGGCGTGTGATTGTAACAGAGAGAGGAATGGAGTGGGATTGTAACAGAGAGGAATGGAGTGGGATTGTAACAGAAAGGGATGGACTGGGATTGTAACAGAGAGAGAGAGGATGGAGTGTGATTGGCAACAGAGAGAGAGGAATGGAGTGGGATTGTAAGAGGAGGATGGATTGTAACAGAGGGATGTGTAACAGGGAGAGGGATGGCGTGTGATTGTAACAGAGAGAGGAATGGAGTGGGATTGTAACAGAGAAAGGGATGGACTGGGATTGTAACAGAGAGAGGGATGGAGTGTGATTGTAACAGGGAGAGGGATGGAGTGTGATTGTAACAGAGAGAGGGATGGAGTGTGATTGTAACAGAGAGAGGGATGGAGTGTGATTGTAACAGAGAGAGGGATGGAGTGTGATTGTAACAGAGGGAGGGATGGAGTGTGATTGTATCAGAGAGAGGGATGGAGTGGGATTGTATCAGAGAGAGGGATGGAGTGGGATTGTAACAGGGAGAAGGATGGAGTGGGATTGTGTCAAGGAGAGGGGAAGCTCTCACGGTATCTCCTGGGT
>NW_024713129.1:11409173-11424173 GCF_018991925.1 Homarus americanus
CTTACCCGGACCGGCGTGACCTTGATACAGCCCTCCACCATCAGCGGTGCCAACTCTACCCAATATATCCCTCACTTTTACCTTTCCTTGCTCTCGCCCCCAAAAAATACAAGGAGTAAAAATATACACCGTCAGTAAACTAAATTTTCCAGTATTTGAAAGACTTTCAGTGATGGGAGTTGCTGAAGTTGATAAATATTGACTGTGTCTACAGAACGTTTGGCACAAGTGCGGACCCGGGCGCTGATTGGCTAGCGACGCCGCACACACCACGATGCGCCTCTGAGCACTGAATTCAGATGGGGAATTGTAGCTTCTGAAAACATCATTTATTTTTCTAATAGGCTATTGTTTACCTACATTATGCTGGCCTAAAATGCATTACCTCTCTATTCCCTGATGAACGACCAATTACGTGAACCTTTACTCTCTATTATCCCTCGTCAACATATTGTTTTTAATATGTTTGCCCGTAATTCCAACAGTGTTTATTCACTTATCGCCGTCAATACGATTAGACATTTTATCCAGGCCTTAATGTTTTTATCATACGAGATTATCCACAATTTCATCGTTATTATTCGTCGCAAATATTAAACTTAAAGGCTTAGTGAATATACAGATCAGTCTATATTTTGCACTGCGTTGTGAAAAGCTATACATTTATGATCTCCCTCCCGAATGAAAACACAACTTGGTGAAGTGTGTTTGTGTGTCTGTGTGTGAACGTATTCGTGTGTATTGTGGTGTGTGTGTGTGTGTGTGTGTGTGTGTGTGTGTGTGTGTGTGTGTGTGTGTGTGTGTGTGTGTGTGTGTGTGCCTATAAACTATTAAAAGGCAACCGTCAATTCTTATCACTTTCCTGTCATTCATCCGTCACTTCCATCACACACACACACACACACACGCCTTCCCACACCTTTACACCAACTACTAACTCCTCAGATCATATCATTCAATCTGTCTTCATATATGTCTGTCTGTCTATCTTGCCTGTCTGTCTTGTCTGTCTGTCTGTCTTGGATGAAAAAAATCACTCAATTTCTTATTCGATCAAAAGAGTCCAAGTTGTGTAATATTTATTTATTCTCTCTCTCTCTCTCTCTCTTACACACACACACACACACGTATCGGTAACTATCAACAAATTTTCAAAAGGTCATCTACCGACTGATACATGACCTTTGACCTTTGAGACAATACACCAAAGGGTAAGTTTATCGGACGAATCAAAACACCGTATCCTGTATAGTCCACTGAGGCTGAGGTATAGAGGAGAGACTAAAGAAGAGGAAGAGGGGGGAAGAAGAGGGGGAAGGAGAGAGGGAAGAAGAGGAAGAGGAAGACGAGGAAAAAAGATGACGAAGAGGAGGAAAAAGATGATGATGATAATGATGAAGAGGAAGAAAACGAAGAAGAGGAAAAAATGAAGAGGAAAAAGATGACAAAGAGGAAGACGAGGAGGAAGAGGGGGAAGAAGAAGAAGAAGAGGAAGACGAAAAATAAGAAGGAGAAGGCGATAATAACAGATAAGAAAGAAACAGACACAAGAATAAATAAAAACACAAGAGATAACGAAGAAGAAAAATACGACTAAGAAATTAAAATTAAAATAAATAAAAATATAATAAAAATTACAAATCTAAAAATAAAAATAACAAAATTTAATACAAAACCAAATTAAAAAGAAAGAAATCAAGGAAAATAAAGAAAAAATATTATACTGATTGAAAGAAATAAAAGTGACAATATTATCTACTCAGGAGGCAAGATATATTGGCTGGTGTGTGAAGGAGTCAAGTTACTCCTTATATTAATAGCTGTACCAGATATAGGCGGATATAGCCTTTGAGGTCAATGTTCAGGGGGATACTAGTGGGTGGTTAATGTTGACTGGTAAGGTCAATAGTGGTTGGTGAGGTCAATGGTGGCTGGTGAGGTCAATTTTGGCTGGTGAGGTCAATTTTGGCTTGTGAGGTCAATGGTGGCTGGTGAGGTCAATGTTGGCAGGGGTCAATGGTGGGTGGGAAGGCTATTGAAGTGGGAACACCTATGAGACAGGTCAGTGACATACAGAGGTAACAGCAATATGACTAAAGAGAGAGAGAAAGAGAATTAGAGGGAAAGAAAGATAAAGAAAGAGAAAGGAAGACAGAGAAAGTAAGATAGCTAGACAGATAAAAAAAGATAGAGTAGAGGAAAAGAAGTAAAGAAAGAATGAGAGAGAGAGAGAGAGAGAGAGAGAGAGAGAGAGCGCTCCCCATCCGGTTTCCTCGACGCGGACAACAAAGAATATTACTAACCTCAGCTCATCACACCTGTACGACTGATCACCTCCTAGCAACTCCCACCCACACAGGCATGTATTCTCCCTCCCTCCTTCCTTCCCTCCCTCCTTCCTTCCCTCCCTCCCTCCCTCCCTCACTCCTTCCCTACCTCCCTCCTTCCCTTCCCTCCTCCTTCCCTACCTCCCCTCCTTCCCTACTCCCTCCTTCCCTCCCTCCCCTGCCCCCTACCTCCCCTACTTCCCTACCTCCCTCCTTCCCTCCCCTCCCCTCCTCCTTCCTCCCCTCCCTCCTTCCCCTCCCTCCTTCCTCCCTCCCTCCTTCCTCCCTCCCCTCCTCCCTCCTCCTTCCCTCCTCCCCTCCCCTCCTTCCCTCCCTCCCCTCTCCCTTCCCCTCCCTCCTTCCTCCCCTCCTCCCTTCCCTCCCTCCCTCCTTCCCTCCTCCCCTTCCCCCTCCACCTTCCCTCCCTCCCTCCTCCTTCCCCCCTCCCTCTTCCCTCCCTCCTCCCCTTCCTCCCTCACTCCTTCCCTCCCCTCACCCCTTCCCCCTACCTCCCTCCTTCCCTCCCTCCCTTCCCCTCCCTCCCTCACTCCTTCCCTCCCTCCTTCCCTCCCTCCCTCACTCCTTCCCTACCTCACTCTGGCGGCGTAGTAAGGGGAGGGATGCAGGATTTAGCGCACGGAGAGAGGCGAAATTAACAACCATTTTACCTATAAATTTACTTGTTCCCATAAGATCATAGGTCACTGAAATGTTTGTTTTTGTTATGCTTGATTTTATAAACATTTCCTATTCGCCACAACAAAGAATTCCAATGGATTAACGGGTAAATATTTTCCTTAATTACGCCGTTGTTATGTTATGGACCAACAGTATTTTTTGAGAGACCAAATAATCGTGAAAATGTGATGAGATACAGTACAATGGTAGGTAAGGTTGCCATGATAGTTTATAAGTTACGAAAATAAGTGTATAAAAAGCTTTCCTTTGTTCCCTTGCCAACAACTTACATAATAATAAAAAAAAATCTTCTATATTTGATTCCCGTTTTCTATGAATTAGAGTTTTTTATGATAACTATTAAGGTATAACTAAATAAAATTATTTCCTTCGCCATTTCCGGTATCAGTACAAGTTACTGATGCCTTGATATGAAGTTGAGAGGTTTTCTCTGACTGGAAGAAAAATAATATTCCTATATTACTACGCTTGAGTGGACCATTTCTTCCTTTGTCATATTTCTTACTGACAATAAAATATTTTTTCCTGAAATATAGAATTGTCGAGTTAAATGTGTCAATAATTTAATCATGGGAGACGTGAATTATTTTCCTTTTAAAACTTTGTATTCTTCTTTAACAAGATTCAGAGTATAGATTTTCTTCCTTGAATATAAAATACATCACATTTATGTCTGAAAGCAATACAAGAAAGTGTGTCGGAGTGCAGTACAGGGAAACATAAATACAACAAATATTCAAAATGTGTATGACAACAATACACTAATACAAGACCAATGTTTGAGCACAATACCAGAAGCAATATAGTGTTATAGTGTTGCAACAATACAATATGATCTCATTTTAGTTTAACATCCAAACAATACACCCCCATACAAACCTCCCTCCCCCCCCCCACACACACACACATACACAAATACAACACACGCAAAAATAACATACACACCTACTTTCAGGCAGTCAACAAGGCCACCAGCCAGCGCCACCCAGACCCATGATGACAAGTTCTCCCGCATAACAGCACGACAACACATCTACCCCAGAATACCCTCCCCACCTCCCACTCCCACCTCTCCCCACCCCGCCCCCACCCGTCTCACCTCCCCACCCCGCCCCCACCTGCCCCCACCTCTCTCCCCACCCGCCCCCCACCCTGCCCCTGCCTCACTCCAGGCCCCCACCCCCACACCTGCCTCCGCCCCCACCTGCCTCCCTCACTCCGCCTCACCTGCCTCACCTCGCTCCCTCACCTCTATCCCTCACCTCTCTCCCTCACCTTGCTCCCTCACCTCGCTCCCTCACCTCTCTCCCTCACCTCGCTCCCTCACCTCGCTCCCGATTCCTACCTGCAGCTCTACCAGTAAAAACAATCTAATTATTGACCGAGTTCACCTAACCTATCCATCTTCCTGTGTCCACCTCGATGTCGACAGAAATAGCAGCGATTATTATTTTTTATGTTTGACTTAATAATGATATATACAGCATTTAGTATTTATTCCACGTGGTAGATGGATGAGAGGATGTTGCTTTCGGGTTCTGTCTGTCTGTCTGTCTGTCTGTCTGTCTTCCCCCCAAAATAATTCGAGAATGAGTTCCCAGGTTTGCATCAGATTTGGTAGAGTTGCTCAACATGTGATAAGCCCCACATGATAAGCTTCTGCTGGCTGGCAAATCTAGCCTAAATTAACCAAGTGTTGCAATGGTAATAAGGTATCGCGGAGGTTAAAGAAAACGGTGATATGAGACAGTTTCCAGGGGTGACTATGTTAAATTTACAATACCATCTTTGCTAGTTCGATATTTAGTAGTAATAGTAGTAGTAGTAGTAGTATAGTAGTAATAGTAGTAGTAATTATTTCTTATACTCTTCTTTTTATAGTTATTTTAACTCTTCTTTTCTATCTTATATTTTACGAGGTGAAGACTGTGTCAGGTGAATAGTGTAGCAATAGTCGGGGTGAATATATGAGGTAATGTTATAGTCGGGTAATATTGATGTCCTGACAGTATTGATGTTCTCAGCGCACACACACACACACACACACACACACACACATGAATAATGAAGCATCTACACACGCACAGTCGCATATACCTGGATATTACATATGTGTGTTTGCATATACTGTACACATATACAGGATATACATATTATACACACGAACAAACACGCAGACCCATCTACTGTAAGAGAATACACACACACACACACACACACACACACACACACACACATACATATGTATAAGTGTACATGCGAACACATATATACTTACATACGCACGCACACACAAGCATATAGCCTGAGCCATGGATACACACACACACACAAAGCAACGACCCTCGCATCGCCGAAGCATCACCAAGAATTCAACAGTAGTCTTCCTCCTCCTCCTTCCCTCCCTCCCTCCCTGAGTGCAGTACAGGCTGACGTGTCCTTCCACTGGTGCCATATCACCTGGCTGTCATTTATGTTTTGTTCCTAAATTAATTGGCTGTCATCTGTTTACACTGTTGCCACATCATTTGCCCGTCATCTATGCACTGTTGCCACATTGAGTTGTTGTAGTACTGTAGTAGATCCACTGTTGCCACATCGGGTTTCAGACTTACGTGTACTGTTGGTACATCACACTGTTGGTAATACACTGTTGCCATATCATGTTCTTATAATTCACGCACTGTGCTGTTGTTTCGATATGTTTGGATCACCTCAAATTTAGACACCCCAGTTTATTTCACCTACAGCGGTTAGGTTAGGTTAGGTTTGGTTAAAATAGGTTAAGTTTACTTAGCTTAGATTGAGTCAGGGTTAGGTTAGGTTAGGTTAGGTTAGGTTAGGTTAGGTTAGGTTAGGTTAGGTTTACTTAGCTTAGATTGAGTCAGGGTTAGGTTGTTTAATCATGAGGTCAACTACGCCAGGGTGTTTAAGCTTCAGGTAGCGACACAGGTGTGAGTAATTACAGAGTAGTGAGGAATTTGCTGGATAGTTTAGCCAGGTACAGACGCACCTGTGTTCAGTTCATGCGTCGCTTAAATTACAGTGTGTGTGTGTGTGTGTGTGTGTGTTCCAAATGCACCTATGTATGTGTATGTATTTCATGTAAATAGCTACTGTCTATAGATATTACAATAAACAAGACTGTTAAGAACCTAAGAATAGAGGAAACTGCAGCGAGCTTATTGGTCCATACTATAGGCAGTCCCATTTACACCCAACCCCTATTGCTCATATATCCATCCGTCCTATGTTTGAAGCTATCCAGCGTATTCCAGTTAATGATGATGTTTGGTAACTTGTTCCACTCGTCCACTACTCTATTTCCAAACCAATGCTTACCTATTTCGCGCCTAAATCTAAATTTGTCTAATTTAAAACCATTGGTACACACTTGAGTTTTGCATGGGGAGAATTTTAACTATGTTTCATTCCCAGTTTAAATCATTTTATAAGCAGCGGTATTTCAAACAGTGTGTGTGTGTGTGTGTGTGTGCGTGGATAAGTGCAAGGATGGTTGATCGCGGGTGTTGTAGTGGCGATAGAAATGGTGGTAGTAGTGGTAGAAGTAGTGGTAGTAATAAAGGGTGTGGTAGTACTGTTAGTAATAGTGGTAGTCTTCGTAGTAGTGGTTGTAACAGGGGTAGCACTATTGGTAGTAGTGGTGGTGGTGGTAGTAAGGGTGGCAGTAATAGTAGTGGTATCAGTAGTAGTGGTGTCAGTATTAGTGGTGTCAATAGTGGTGGTAAGGGATAATACTATAGCAGGTCGAGTGCACTTCAAGGCCACCACAGATCAAGAACGACCAACACAACTCCCAGCTCCCTGTGTCTCAGCGCCCGGCAACACAATCTCAACACCTAGTTCTTAGTGTCTCAGCCCTAGGACCATACACTCAACAACACAGTCTCAGTCTCAGCAACACAGTCTCAACAACACAGTCTCAGTCTCAGCAACACAGTCACAGTCTCAGCAACATCTATTTGTCACCCTGAAAGATAGCTGGACAGACTGACACGCCCACACCTGCCACAAACAAGTCAGCCAGGTGGTGTAAGGTCAGCCAGGTGGTGTAAGGTCAGCCAGGTGGTGTAAGGTCAGCCAGGTGGTGTAAGGTCAGCCAGGTGGTGTAAGGTCAGCCAGGTGGTGTAAGGTCAGCCAGGTGGTGTAAGGTCAGCCAGGTGGTGTAAGGTCAGCCCAGGTGGTGTGTAAGGTCAGCCAATGTCAGGTGCCAGGTCAGCCAGGTGTAAGGTAGGAGGTCAGCCAAATGATGTAAGGTCAACCAGATGATGTAAGGTCAGCCAGGTGGTGTAAGGTCAGCCAGGTGGTGTAAGGTCAGCCAGGTGGTGTAAGGTCAGCCAGATGGTGCGAGGTCAGCCAGGTGGTGTAGGGTCAGGGGTCAGAGTCAATGAGAGAGGATGGAAAATAAATGGAAAGGAACGACATGTAAGTCAGCAGGAAATTGCTTTAACATTCGAAGTCACAACAGTGGATCAGAGGTCACAAGCGTAGTTCAGAGGTCACAGTAGTGGGTAAGAGGGTAAAGAAGTGGGTCAGAGGTCATAAAAGTAAGCCATAGGTTACATATATGAGTCCTAGGTCAAGAGAGAGTGTCAGAGGTCACAAAAGTGCGTCAGAGGTCACAGGAGTGGGTCAGAGGTCAAATGAATATACAATATGGGGAAGAGGAGGAGAATAGAAATAAGAAAGACCAGAATATAGATGTTTTATAAGTAAAGGTAATTTATGTTTATCCAATTTTAACCTAACCTAACCTAACCTAATCTAATCTAATCTAACCTAACGAGATAATTATTACCTACATTGTAGAGACACAGGTAACATACTCTTATACCTGGTGAACGTACAGTAAGGTCAGAGGTGTGTAACAAAGCCGTATAATTTAGTGTTTGATCCTGTGATTGTGAAAGGTTGCTTGTTAGAGAGAGAGATCAGGTCAGGTCAGGTTACAAAAAAAAATCATAACATGTAGTATTCTGATATTAGGTCAAGAGTGAAGGATTAATTTGTTTTCTTGACAGTGATTGGTCAAAGGTATATTATCAGTGGTTAGTTTATGTCAGTTAGTTATGTCATGATAAGGTAGTTGCAAGGGTGGATTGCCATTTCAGGGACAAATTAGGGTGCGATGGGGTTAGATTAGGTCAGGTTAGGTTAAGTGTTGTTTACTCTGGGCTATGAAAGGTTAATTTGGGATAGGTGAGGTTAAATGAGGTGAATGTAAAGTAGGTTTAAGTAGGTTATGTTACGTTAGATTAGGTTAGGTTAGGTTAGGTTAGGTTAGGTTAGGTTAGGTTAGGTTGGATCAAGCTGAGGTTACATTACGTTACATTAAGACCAGACTAGATTAAATTCGATCATATTAAGGTAGCTTATGTTAAATCAAGTTAGCTTTAGATAAAACTTGATTAACTTAGACTAATTCATGCTAGCTTAGGTTAGATTAGGTTAAATTAAGCTAAATAGGACCAGCGTAGCTTAGATTAGTTTAAGTTATGCCAGGTTTAAGAGAGGCGCAATCAGAGGCAGGAAGTGAGGGAGGAGGGGGGTGGAAGCCAGGCCATAGAGATAAGGTCAAAGGTCACTTGTAGGTCAGGCAGGACGGTGAGGATCATGAGAGAGAGAGAGAGAGAGAGATGGGCGGGGCAAAGGTCGCAGGTCGGAAGCAGACAATGGGTGATCACTCAGTCGAGAATTTCACGTCATCTGACCATACAGTGATGTGTTGGATGACGATGACTTAACCCCTTGAGGACGATAACTTAACCCCTTGATGACGATGACTTAACCCCTTGATGACGATGACTTAACCCCTTGATGACGATGACTTAAACCCTTGAGGACGATAACTTAACCCTCTTGATGACGATGATTTAGTTTCTTGAAGACGATGATTTAACCCCCTTGATGACGATGACAAACCCTAGGGATGATGACTTAACATTTTGAAGACGATAACTAAATCCCTCAGGACGAAGAGTTAATCCTTGAGAGACGATGAAACACTTCTTCAAAGACGATTATTTTATCATTGAGGACGATGACTAAACGACTAAAGCGACGACGACTTTATCCCTTCTATACATAACAAAAGACTTTAACCATAGGAAAATATTCATGGACTTAACATATAATAATAATAATAATAATAATAATAATAATAATAATAATAATAATAATAATAATAATAATAACCACAACAACAGAGAAGAAAAAAAAGAAAAGGAAAACAAAGAAAGAAAAAGACGAACCTATCAGACGAGAGAAAGAAATATATGTTAACAAAAATCTATGATACAAGTCTCCAAACATAATAGATTACTATATAATTCATAGAAAAACTGAATTTGTGTATCGTCTCCGGAGAAGCGTTAAATTTGTACTCCATCCTTCTCACAATAGCATTAGATTCTAAACCTATCCAATATCATTAAAAACTGGATCCCACTCGTTCTAATCATTAAATTTATGACTCTCTCACTGTACTATAAATTTCATCTGTATTCAAATCACGTAGATCCACCCGTTACAGCAATGTGTTTGAATCTCGCTACAGCACTGTCTGAATTCCGTTACAGCACTCTCTGAATTAGCATTAGACTTTTCTCTGTAATGTTAACGATTTATGATACCTGCAACTACAGCACCAATATGTACACTACATTCCCCAGCTCACGAACACCACACGTCAAAAAATACTGGGAATTAAATTTTGATGATAATAGCGTGTATCCTCGTCAACAATAAAACCACTAAATTTGAACAACACAAGTCAAGGCGTTAAATTGCTGTCATGGATTTTGGATAGAAGTCAGTGGTGTTAATTTCTATATTCCTTGTCTAGTGTTAAATTTTATAGATATCTTCTGTAACACTGTGAGATTGATATAGCTTGTATGACTAGTCTTAAATCAGACTCCCATCAGAAAATTATCCGTTCTGAATGGCATCTGAAATAATATTAATTTATTATATGCCACACTTTATACCCCCTCGATAAATTGTAGTATGCCACATGACAATAACATTAACTCTACCATACCATAATGCCTAAAATGTTATGTACACCGTGGCATCAAAGCATTAAATCTAGACGTCATGCAACCGAGATCAACATTAATTTTAGATGCCACACTTCACAGCATTAAATTCAGGACCCGTAGCGTAATTAACACCAAATTGGGTGATAATAACGATGTATGTCTTTTGTCACTACCACGATAACACTACCTCATTACCTGAACCACATACAGTACACGTTGAGATAATTAGATTAACACCCTAACACTTATACAGCTTCCTCACTGGGACAGGTTCAACACACACACTATGGTATATCTGAATAAGTCATGGTCTCAACATTTTTACTATATCTGAACGGTGTAAACAGATAATATTAAACTAAACTTCACTTGAATATGAAGCTTGAGCACGCCGATTTAAACTATGGCCTTGACCCCTGCCCTAACCTCATGATGACCCCGAGGTTGTCATCATAAGCGCACATAAACAGTATAAATATCGTAAAACCTTATATATAAAGGAGGATAAATGTTTATATTAAAATGTATTACTACGCCTTTAACAACTAAGGGTTTTGCGCACGTAGTCGAGGTGAGCACAAACAGTAGCCCTCAGCAAGCATCGACCGCCCGTAGTCGACGCCTTAACGTGAGTAAACAACATGCGAATTATATGGTAAACAATATTTTCCTCCTCTGTTTAGGTTAGATTATATATTTAACCTAATAATCTAATTAATTAAACAATCTCAAATGAAGTAAAAAGAATATATGGCGTCACACAGAACATGATTGTAAGTGAAAAGAGATAAAATTAGTACAGAAAAATGGTCGTTGAAAATATTTACCTATAGCGTACAGGTCTTTGTGTTTGTGCTCGTCAACAGAATAAAATAATCTGGTCTTGTATTCTGCCAATATAAATATAAATATAGAAATATGTAAATAAAAAAAAACTAACTAAAAATAAACCAGTAACTTCCAAAATCATGAATAATAATTTCTCTTCAGTTTCTTCTGGAAAATTCAAGAGAGATGGAAATATATATATATATATATATATATATATATCGTTGATAAAATGAAGAATTTATTTTATATACTCAAATCAGGTCTTCAGTATGGTTAAAATGATGTTAGCTAAATATGTTAAATTATAATAGTTATTAGTGTTTAGAGTAAGAGTTAGTGAACGATGTTGAGTTTGTTACCCGTATTTATTGCATGTTGTTAATAATACGAGTTAGTGAACGGCTGAACCCTGACACAAGAATTACACCAACGCATATATGTCACAATGACCAGAAATAAATTATATTATCTTTCATCTATTTTTTTAGACCAACTGACTGGCGTAAAAGAGAAAAAACAACCATGTTTTTATTTTCATTTTAACAACTAAGCATTGGTTGTCAAGGTCGAATTGCTGTAGCGTGGAAAAGGGATTGGCTAAAAAAAAATAAAAAAGAACTGAAGGTATTGACATTAATCTGTTGGTTTATACACACACACACACACACACACATACACACACACATACACATACATTCGGTTATTCTATCTTTATTAAATTCTTGTTAATTATATCTTTTCGAATTTTTACCTGTGCAATTATTTGGTCACGTAACGATTTGGGTTTATTCTTTTGATGGTATTTTCGGTTTTATTTTATTTTCTAGTCTAAATTTTTTTTATGATCAATTATTCTTTATTTATTTTTTTTTATTTTTTCGTTCGTCAGGATTTATTTGTTTTTATCACCCTACAATTCCCTATTTCCGGTGTGTGTTTTTTTTTTTTACTTTTTTCTGTGTTTTTTCACTTTTTCGTTAACATGTAGAGTTGGGCTTGAATTTTCTCTCTCTCTCTCTCTCTCTCTCTCTCTCTCTCTCTCTCTCTCACTAACTTGTTCCACATTTTATTCATCAACACTAATTAAGCTTGTTACCTGGTGCCACTATATCGACAACAGGTATTAATTGAAGTATGACACCTAGTTTACCTGAGTAAATTAGACTCCCCATAATGTCAACAAAATCGAGCTTACTAACATACATAAAATATATATATTAATTATTTAGTCTGCATGAGTAATATTCTGATCAAGGTCTTTACGTTTATTTATCTACAGTAGAACTTTCATTACTCGGTGTTCAAAGTTCAAATATTTAGGGGTTTTTCAAGTTCAAAGTTCAAAGATTTAGGGGTTTTTAAAGTTCAAAGTTCAAAGATTTCGGGGTTTTTAAAGTTCAAAGTTCAAAGATTTAGTTTTTTTAAAGTTCAAAGTTCAAAGGTTTAGTGGTTTTTAAAGTTCAAAGTTCAAAGATTTAGTGTTTTTTAAAGCTTAAAGTTCAAAGATTTAGTGGGTTTTTTAAAGCTTAAAGTTCAAAGATTTAGTGTTTTTTTAAAGTTCAAAGTTCAAATATTTAAAGTTTTTTTTAAGTTCAAATATCACAGATTTCGTGGTTTTTAAAGTTCAAAGTTTAAAGTTCTGTTAGTCGACTACGTTTTGGTCTGGTTAAAACGTGTTCAGGTCTCAACGTGAACAAGTTTTGAACAGGTTTTTATACATTTCATTGACCTCTTTTGTTGTTGTGGTTAAGGTTAGATTTGGTTAGGTTAGGTTAGTATTTTTTAATATTTAGAAAACTTCGATCATACTCTAACACCGAATCCATCATACTCTCACATATCCATCATACTCTCACATATCCATCATACTCTCACATATCCATCATACTCTCACATATCCATCATACCCTCACATATCCATCATACTCTCACATATCCATCATACTCTCACATATCCATCATACCCTCACATATCCATCATACCCTCACATATCCATCATACCCTCACATATCCATCATACTCTCACATATCCATCATACCCTCACATATCCATCATACCCTCACATATCCATCATACCCTCACATATCCATCATACTCTCACATATCCATCATACCCTCACATATCCATCATACTCTCACATATCCATCATACCCTCACATATCCATCATACCCTCACATATCCATCATACTCTCACATATCCATCATACTCTCACATATCCATCATACCCTCACATATCCATCATACCCTCACATATCCATCATACCCTCACATATCCATCATACCCTCACATATCCATCATACCTCACATATCCATCATACCCTCACATCATACTCTCACATATCCATCATACTCTCACATATCCATCATACCCTCACATATCCATCATACCCTCACATATCCATCATACTCACATATCCATCATACCCTCACATATCCATCATACCCTCACATATCCATCATACATGCTCTCACATATCCATCATACCCTCACATATCCATCATACCCTCACATATCCATCATACTCTCACATATCCATCATACTCTCACATATCCATCATACCCTCACATATCCATCATACCCTCACATATCCATCATACTCTCACATATCCATCATACTCTCACATATCCATCATACTCTCACATATCCATCATACTCTCACATATCCATCATACTCCCACATACTAATGACATCATCATCACCCTCATGCCGTCTTCATAAACAATAATGTAGTCACCTTTTCTGAAGACTTTTTAAATTGCTTTGATTTTTTTTTTTATTCTATTGTTGGAACGTCAGAGTACATTGTTGTACTCTGAATGGATTTGAGTGAACTGGAGTATTTTGTGTAGGTGTGGGTGTGTGTGTGTGTGGGTGGGTGTGTGTGTGGGTGGGTGTGTGTGTGTGTGTGTGTGTGTGTGTGTGTGTGTGTGTGTGTGTGTGTGTGTGTGTGGGGGGTGGGCGATGAGGTGTGGGGGATGTGGTGTGAGGTGGGGTGTGGGTGGGGGGGTGTGTGTGTGTGTGTGTGTGTGTGTGTGTGTGTGTGTGTGTGTGTGTGTGTGTGTGTGTGTGTGTGTGTAAAAACCTAATCACATTCATTTATTCAACTAGTCAGCCATTATCATCAACACACTTATGAAACACAACCCTTATATAACAATAGCTGGAACACAACCCGTATGCAACACCAACCAGAACACAACCCGTATACAACACCAACCAGAACGCAATCCGTATACAAAACTAGGGAAAATAAAGCAATATACAGCACAAATAATTAATAGGTATTTAAATAAAGAAAATATTTCATTAATTAATCTTAGAGTGAATAAGAAAATTATATAATGTAAAATGTAAAAAGTCAATATTTGAAGAGTTTGTTATTGTTTTAGTTTATGAAGAATTTATTTACCGTTTTGTCCGTTCGTGTGTATGTCTGTCCTCATCATAAACGAAAAGGTCATACTTGGAGGTCAAAGGTCATACTTGGAGGTCAAAGATCATACTTGGAGGTCAAAATTCATTCTTGCAGGTCATTGGTCATATGTGGAGGTCAAAGGTAATACTTGGAGGTCACAGCTCATACTTGGAGGTCAAAGGTCATAATTGTAGGTCAAAGATCATACTTGGAGGTCAAAGGTCAGATTGGAGGTCAAAGGGTCATATTTGGAGGTCAAAGGTGATACTTGGACGCTAAAGGATATACTTGGAGGTCAAAGGTCATACTTGGAGGTCAAAGGTCATACTTGGAGGTCAAAGGTCATACTTGGAGGTCAAAGGTCATACTTGGAGGTCAAAGGTATGTATTGTCGTCTGTTTGGCCATCATCAATCAGTTTATCTGGCGATTGAATAAGACTTGATAATGCATGTTGATATCAATAGGAATTTTCGTGAGGTATTTCTTTAAAGACAGTTAAGACTTAAAACACTTTATATGCCTTGTATTTTATTGTGTTTTTGTGTGTCTTAACAGCTATGGGTTAGTTATCCTTATTTTGACATATACACTAAGTCAGTTGTTACACTAAACTTCTAAAAATCAAGAAATTCTTACTTTCATCAACAAGAAA
>NW_024713129.1:11429173-11456673 GCF_018991925.1 Homarus americanus
AGAAGGGTTGAATAACCTTACCTGTTATGACTTGGAGGGTTGGAAGGGTGTCAAGTGTCAGGTCACGAGGACGTGTTGGAGGTGACGACCACACAAAGAGGTTGATAAGAGAAAGAAGAATAGGAGCGGGAATAAGAGGAGCTTCTGGTCACCCCCTCTTGAATAATTCCTTAGGTAGTTAGCTAATTAGTTAGTTAGCCCACTCTCCTCCACTGGGGTATCTCAACACACTAACACCAAGGTTCAGGATGGCGATGGATAGTCGACACATAGTAGAAGGCGGTGTGATCTCCATAGTGCGGTCCTGTAAGCGCTGCTGGTGGAGACGTCGAGGAGGAAGTGGTGGGGGTGGTGGTAGTGGTGGTGGTGGTTGTTGAGTGAGGGAGGGATGGAGTAAGGGAGGTTAAACCTAATTCGTAAATATTTGATAAATATCCAAGGGAAGACGTGCAGAGGAGTGGAGTTGTTTTGGGTTATTATTTTTTTAACAGGGTTATTATTTTTTTAGCAAGGTGTGGAGAGAGAGCGACGGAAATAACCCCCCTGTCTTAGCAACGTTTCGCGCCTGGCCAACCAAACCACTCTCGACCGCTTTGGACACTGGAACCTCCTTAGTGCAGCTGGTGGGGTTGACACACGCCGCTAGATGAAGCTTTCTGCCCTTAAAACCCCATATAACAGCCGTGGCTGAGCCGGAGTAGTCCTACTGTCTCAAACCCGGGGTCGCCCACAATCTCGGCTGACCACTCCTCATCACTATGTGTTTGTATTAATGAGTCGTGTCCACTATTTGTGGTACATAGTGTAGTTGAGCGCGACTTTCACAGCACCCTATCGACTGTCCCGCCCGTGACGTCATTGTTGGCATGGCAACGCAAGGGTGTTTTATTGATCACCTCCTCCGTCATGGCTGCTCACCGACTTCCATTTCCGCCATTTGTTATTTTGAAAATTATACACTGGGTCCTTAACGCTCCTGGCCCTAAATACAGACTCTAGCTCTGTTATTATACTAAATCCAACCTTAAAATTTCACCCACAACACCTGTCAAAGGACAACGAATAAGATCAATCCATTTTAATTAACCGTCGACGTCAGGTATGACGCATCCGAACGCTTGAGTCATTCAGAGCAGAGTGGCGGTGGTGTGTCCTCCCCTCTGGCACCACCGAATTTCCACCACCACCCAGACACGCCCACGCCTATGTGATCGCTCACTTTCCCATGCCCACACCATTAATGACTCCCCGAAGAGCATTCTTCTAACTGGGGTGGGCGTGTCCAGAGGCTCCACCCAGAGTGAAGACCACAGTGAGAAATGTGAAAATTTCCCCCTCTCTCCGAGTCAAAGACCATTGGTGTTGCCTTGACATTCATTCATCTGCTTCGCCGACCCTACACTCCCTTCCCTCCCACCCCATCCTCCTCACCAACCACCTCCTAGCCACGCCGCAACCCACCCCCTCCCTCCACCCCTCAGCGACCCCTCCCTCCTCCTCCTCCCCCTTTACCCCCAACATCGAGTAGTCGGTCGTACATGATTCCTGGAAGCCAAACAACGTCACGCCAGCAGACTTTAGCTACGTCACTTTGTTGCAACATAATGATGACGTGGCTTTGTTACGTCGCCTTCACCAAGTCGCTTCATTACGTCACTTTATTACATCAACTATGACCATATCACTTTGTTACGTCACTTTAGACACTATTACGTCACTTTAACCACGTCACTTTAACCACGTCACTTTAGACACTATTACGTCACTTTAACCACGTCACTTTAACCACGTCACTTTAGACACTATTACGTCACTTTAACCACGTCACTTTAACCACGTCACTTCAGACACTATTACGTCACTTTAACCACGTCACTTCAGACACCACAACGTCACTTTAGATACTAGTACGCCATTATAGAGACTATTACGTCACTTGGACCATATTTTAAAGCCACGTCATTCCCTCACGGTCTTAACACGTTATCCTACCCACGTCACGAAGTCAGTATCCGTAACCATCACCTTTATACAATGTCCTCAGAATATAAAATAGAAATATAAAAATAAACATTCAGCCATAAACTCACTGCATTAAGACATTAGACATTCCAGATATTATACCAAATATTTTAATAATATTTTTCAGATATTTGACCTAAGTCACTGATTATTAAGACCATATAAGTATAAAACATTAAAAACTGGTTCAGACATTTATTTTTCCTACATTCAGACATTCATATCAGACATTATGGTACTTACAGACATTCCACTTATAAGAAAACATTACGTCTTCTGTAGTACACTTAACTACTTAAATCTAGACACTTAAGAAACTATCTAATCCAGTATTATCTAATTAGCACATCAGACATTTTTAAGTAATGAAATTAATCTTTTTTTTTTCATATATTTTACTTATAAAACTTATAATGATATAAACACAATATAGTCAAGATACTTAAACTTGTGATAGGAATATAATTTTAGCTGATTATAAATGCAATTATTATTATTATTATTATTATTATTATTATTATTATTATTATTATTATTGTTATTGTTATTGTTATTGTTATTGTTTAGTAGTAGTAGTAATAGTAGTAGTAACTTTCCCTCTTCTTCCTCCTCCTCCTCCTCCTCCCCTCCCATCCTCCTCTTTCCTCTTCTCCTCCTTTGACCTTCAATTTATCTTTCCGTCCTTCATCTCCTTCTTTCACATTCCCTCTTTTATCATATTTTCTTTCTTTCTCATTGTATCTAGATGAAGAGACACAAACAGACAAACAGACAAACAGAAATGATGAGACAGACAGACAGACAGACAGAGAAGGAGACAGAGAGATAGACAGAAATAATGAGACAGACAGACAGACAGAGAGAGAGAGAGAGAGAGAGAGAGAGAGAGAAAAAAAAGAGATTCTTAGTTAATATTTCCTCGTAATTGGAGACACAAGCGAGTCTTATATCTGATTACGAAAGAGTCTCAGAGTAATTACGTCGCCATTGTTGCTGCTGCCATTATTGTGTCTGAGTGAGCCAGTCAGACCATCTCACGTCAAGGGGTGTGGGGGGGGAGAAGGGGTAGAGGAGGGGAGAGAGGATAGGGGAGGTAGGAGGGAGGAGGAGGAGGGTTAGGAGGTGGGGAGAAGGTGGAGGAGGGGAGAGAGGATAGGGGAGGGTAGGAGAGGGGAGGAGGAGGGTTAGGAGGTTAGGAGGTAGAGGGGAGAGGAGGGAAGAGGGAGAAGGGGTAGAGGAGGGGGAGAGAGGGATAGGGAGGTAGGAGGGGAGAGGAGGGAGGGGATAGGAGGAGGGGAGAGGAGGAAGAGGATTATGTTGTGTATAAGGCCTCCTTCAGATGGTAGGGGTCACAAGGATCGTTGAGAACTGAGTCTCCTTCTCTCATCTCTTTCTTCTTTCTTCTTTCTTCTTCATTCTTTATTATTTTTCACTTTTTTCTTGTTTTCTTTCTTTTATCTTTTCTGTTTTCATTCTTTGTTATTTTTTCTTCAATCTTCACTATTTTTCTTTCTTCATTATTTATTATTTTTCATTCTTCTTTTCTTCTCATCTTCCTTTATTCTTAATATTCTTCTTCATTCTTCTTTCTTCCTTCTTCATCTTCTTGTTTGTTAATACTTCCTCTTATTCTTATTCTTCTTTTTCTTCTTCTTCGCCTCCTCCCGGATACACAACCAGTGAATGAAATGAAATGGAGAGGGAGAGAGAGATGGTAAGTGAGGGAATAACAGAGATTATGAGAATGAGGAAGGAAGGGAGAGAAACAGAGAGATAACAATAACTACTGAAAGGAGAATGAAGAGAGAGAGAGGAGAGAAAGAGAGAGAGAGAGAGAGAGAGAGAGAGAGAGAGAGAGAGAGAGAGAGAGAGAGAGAGAGAGAGAGAGAGAGAGAGAGAGAGAGGTAACACAAACTGTATGTACAGATGAATAGAATCAGACCACAGGGTAGACCCCAGCAGGAAGAATCACACCCCCAGCAGGAGAATCACACCCCCAGCAGGAAGAATCACACCCCAGCAAGAATCACACCCCCAGCAGGAAGAATCACCCCCAGCAGGAAGAATCCCCAGCAGGAAGAATCACACCCCCAGCAGGAAGAATCACACCCCCAGCAGGAAGAATCACAACACCCACACCCCAGCAGGAAGAATCACACCCCAGCAGGAAGAATCACACCCCCAGCAGGGAAGAAGAATCACACCCCCAGCAGGAAGAATCACACACACCCCCAGCAGCAGGAAGAATCACACCCCAGCAGTGAGGAAGAATCAGCATCCCCAGCAGGAAGCAGGTAGACTCACACCCCCAGCAGGTAGAATATCACCTGACGAAGAACAAAGGCCTCGGTGTTGTCAAAGGTCAGAAGGTACTGCTGGTATACTGGTAACTTTAAAGACGCGAACAGGAGGGAGGCGACGACATGTGTGTGGGCGAGTAATGTGTGTGTGTGAGGTGCATGTGTGAGTGTGAAAGTGTGAAAGTGCCAGTGTGTGTGTGTGTGTGTGTGTGTGTGTGTGTGTGTGTGTGTGTGTGTAAGTGGGAGTGCTCGCTAGTAGAATTGTTCGCTAGAAAGGAATATCCATCAACAATATCCGTTTCTTATATCCACTAAATATAACTCGCTACAGAAATTATCCTCTCGCTAGTAATTTATTCAGGTATTCGTTGGAAAAAAAAGTATATATTGATAATTATAACGGTTAACAGGTGTGTCTGTTAACGGTAGAGTCAGTTAACAGGAAGTTACGCTAAAGATTGGACCGTTGGGATGTAGTATTAACAGAAATCATTAACAGGAATCCTCGTTCGATTGAGTGTTCGCTCGTATTGTTATTTTCTCTCTCTGAAAAGCAAACTCACGTTACTTATATATTAAAAAAATATCCATTATCTATGCATATATAATTAATTACCCATAAATCGATCCACCTTCCATGCTTAAAATTGATTAATACATCACATAATTTTCACCATAGTTTATATTTAGTAAAAAATACATAAATCTTATAGCGATACTTGTACCCGTTGACCCGGCTAGGTTGGCAGCGATGAGATGAAGTTTAAAATAACGTCTTTACTCTCTAGGGAAGTTAACAGCGAGTTTAAATTACCGTTAACAAGTACATTTAGTATAGTTAGGAGTTAAAACATCACTAAGAATAAATATTATCTTAGAAGGAACAGCAAAAGTGAAGTTAGAATCGATATCTGCTCAAACCAGTTCAGTAGGTAACTCGATCGTAAGTACATTTTCACATCTACGAACTAAATTAATTTTTGTAAGTAATAATATTTATGAATTAGTAGAAAAATCTAACTTACGAGTATTTAAAGATAGAGATTTAAGAGTAGTTGTATTGAGATGGAATGCACCGCTGGCAACCACACATCTCCAGTAGGCCTAACCTGATGTAGGCAGTAGCGAGGCGTCAGGTCAGAAGGTGCGTTGTTATGGTGACGTCTGGTGTACTGGTTGACCCTGGGGGATGTTCTTAAAGACCTGAGTCGATGAAGTACCTTATAGCCATACAAAACAACGAGAAGAAGAAGGTTATGTAGGCTAGATCTCTCCTTGTTGATTCAGTCAGTTGCTTCGTGAATTATAAAAACAAAAATACAATTAGGACTTAACCTCATATGGTAGTTAAAAACAGATGACCAACGGCCTAAAATAATTAAAAAATCTATCTGATCATTATAATTATAGTATAGGTAAATTCATGTATTTTTATCATTAGAATTTATTTAATTTATACATCCTTTTATTCATCAAATATATGAATAAAAGTTGTATTAATTCAATCATTAATTTACATCTGTCCACCATACATTATACAACAGGGCTGAAAGGAATACGTGTCTATTAATTATTACCCAATATATCAGGATCATAAGGATGTCACATAAAAGCCTCACGGTAGCTGGGTATACCTTATTGAATATACCTGAAGGGAGGTAAATCTTTTGAAGCCATCTCAACCTCTTCGTCAGCTTCGGCCGGAGTAAATATTGAAGCCAAGTGATGTAGGATTTTTTTATTTTTTTTATTTATTATTTCGCCTCCCAACCCCTCCTCGGTTTCCACACACTTACGTTCCATAGTTCCCACACACCTACTGTACGTTCCATAGTTCCCACACACCTACTGTACGTTCCATAGTTCCCACACACCTACTGTACGTTCCATAGTTCCCACACACCTACTGTACGTTCCATAGTTCCCACACACCTACTGTACGTTCCATAGTTCCCACACACCTACTGTACGTTCCACAGTTCCCACACACCTACTGTACGTTCCCACTTCCCACACACCTACTGTACGTTCCATAGTTCCCACACACCTACATTCCACACTTCCCACACACCTACATTCCACAGTTCTCACAACCACCCAGGTGTCACTGACCCGTAGGGGGTGAGGGAACGAGGGGAGGGTCATAGAGAACGTTGCTATAGAAGTGAATCTTGGTGAGGGGAGATGGGGAGATAATAGGAGGGGAGATAGGGAGGTTAAAAGAGGGGAGATAAAATAAAGGGAAGAAGAGAAACAGAGAAGAGAGGAGACAAAGAAGGAGAAGAGGGAAGACGAAGAAGGAGAGAAGACGAAGAAGAGAAGGATAAAGCAGAAGAGGAAAAGAGACATAGAAGAGAAGAACAAGAGGGAAGAGGAGAGAGAGAGAGAGAGAGAGAGAGAGAGAGAGAGAGAGAGAGAGAGAGAGAGAGAGAGAGAGAATTCAATGGACTCTTAACGAGGCAAAATATATCTTGAGGAAATACACGAACTGTCAACCTTTTCTTACTAGTAGTGATTATTTAAGGACTGGAGAATAGGGGGGTGAGAGGGGGTAGGGAGGTGAGGGAAGGAGGGAGAGAGAGAGGGAGGGGGAAGAGAGAAGGAGGGAGGGAGAGAGAGAGGAATCAGAGAGAGAGAGAGAGAGAGAGAGAAGGAGGGAGAGAAGGAGGGAGGGAGAGAGAGAGGAATCAGAGAGAGAGAGAGAGAGAGAGAGAGGGGAGACTGTGAAGGAAAGAGAGAATCAATGAGAGACGAATGAGAGAATCAGTGAGAGGCAAGGAGAGAGAAAAGATAAAAAGAGAAACTGAAAAAAGATTAAAAACACAACAATAACACTAATAAAAAAATCACACAAACGGAAAGATGAAAAGAAAAAAAACTGATGGAAACTTGAATAACGATGACCAAAAATGTATTATAAACTGTAATAATGAATAAATACGATAAATATAGGTCGAAGATGTGATAAGAACCACTATATATGAACGGGCTGGTCGGAAAATTTCACTTATAAAGGTCAATTGAGGCAGCAGGAAATTTATTAATATTAAAATAAAAATAATAAAAATCAATACCCAAAAAAAAATTGTAACTAAAACAAAAATTAATAAAATAAAAATTATCAAATATTATTATTTTTTTGGTCAATGATTAATTTTAATATTTTGTAACTAATCAAAGTTTAATATTAGTTGCTAAGAGTTTGTCCAGCAAGAAGATTAACTTATACCTATAACGTCATTAACTTAAGAAAAAAAAAAGTTATTTGGACTTAGATTAAAAAGTTAAGTTTATCTAAGATGTTTTGCTAAAAGTTGTTTACCATTAAAGGAACCGGAGATAAATAATTTGGGGCACGGTAAACAAGGCGGAAAATTTAGTGATCAAAGAGGTGTAGGAATGAGGGAAGTAACATGGGGTTGAGAGCAGGATAGGGTGTGTTAAGGTGTGTTAAGAGTGTGTTAGGGGGTGGGGGTGTGTTTAGAGTGTGTTAAGGGTGTGTTAAGGCGTAAGGATGTGTTAGGGGTGTTAAGGGTGTGTTAGGGGGATGATAAGGTGTGTGAAAAGTGTGTTAAAACGTGTTAGGGGTGTGTTAAGGAAGTAAGGGTGTGTTAGGGGTTGTTAAGAGTGGGTTAAGGGTGTGTTAAGGAAGTAAGGGTGTGTTAGGGGTTGTTAAGAGTGGGTTTAGGGTGTGTTTAAATTTGTTTTGGGGTGTGTTAGGGGCGTGATAGGGGTGTGGTAGGGTGAGTTAGGGTGTTGTGTTAAGTCGTGGCGTAGTGTAGTGAATTGTGGGTGGGCTGACTTGACTGACTTGACTGACTGACTTACTTCACTGACTGACTTACTTCACTGACTGACTTACTTCACTGACTGACTTACTTCACTGACTGACTTACTTCACTGACTGACTGACTTACTTCACTGACTGACTTACTTCACTGACTGACTTACTTCACTGACTGACTTACTTCACTGACTGACTTACTTCACTCACTGACTGACTTCACTGACTGACTGACTTACTTCACTGACTGACTTACTTCACTGACTGACTTACTTCACTGACTGACTTACTTCACTGACTGACGCAACTAACAACAACACGAGATACTCAGCGAGAAGTTTATCAACATTAACCTGAGCATAGTAAATAATTCACCAATTCTCGTCTCCTATTCATCAATTATCAGATAAAATAATAATAAACATATAAGTTAACTGATAAACTGTGTATGTAGGTTAATCCCTGTAAATAAAACAAAAGAAAAAAAACATTTAAACAAAACAACTCTGACGTTTTTAACAATGACGTCACTTAAACATCGCTTCACTGGAAAAAAAAATATATATCTTGAGAATCGTTTACAAATATAACTCTTCGTTTGTAAAAGTTAAAGAGACAGTCAGTATTTGTTGATTAATATGTACATGTAAATAATAATAATTCGAGAGAGATTATGAGAGGTGTTTTACATTACCTGAGATTAATGAGGAGTAATTAAGAGAATACCTGCTAATAACAAGGTCAGGTATATACTGTAAACAAACTCTAAACTGATTATATTTCCTTTGTTGTAATGTTTTTGTTTTGATCAAGGACTTTGTGATCGGTGCTTAATGACCCCAGGGTATTGGAGTAACTAGCTTAATTAAATATAAAAGTAATTAATTAAACTATATCGGAATGTTATCAGTTAGGTTAAGCATCCCCTAAATCATTAATGTTCCTATGTCGTAACTTTATCCTGTATCGTAGCCAAGGAGTTCCTTAGGAGATGGCGGGCGTTTCTGTACAGGCACCTAGGATGGTCGGCTGTAGAGGAATGAGGGAGAGTTGTAGTCAAACCTGCCACTGTGGAGTCTTGGGCGGTGGGTGGGGTGGGGGGCGGCGCGCTACCTGATAATTATAATAGACGCTTATATCACAACCCCTCCCTCCACCCCCCACCCCTGGCTGGCTTGTAGCGGGTTACATAATATTATTATCGGGACGTTGTAACAATATAACTGAAATCCTAACAATAATCATCGTATTTTCGTCTAAAGCTTCCAATATGTTAATGCTCTCGATACCACCGCACGTTATGCTCCGTCAGTTTCACCACAGCAACACCGGGTGGTAACAGAAACACGACGCTGGCTTAATGCACTTGTCTTGGTCGCTTTAGACACACAATCCCTCTGCTACACGCCGCGGCTAATCCACACAGGAACATTTTAACATCAAACAACGACCAGATTCCTCACCCTTCCCTCCCGTCCATTTATAAACATGTGGAGGCATGTTTGCACCAGCGTGTCCCCTTACTAGTGGGCGTAATGGTAAGATCAGCGTCACAACTCCCTCCCCAAGATTTATTGCTTGTTTTGGGCCAGCAGTTGCCAGGGAAGGGAAACTATTTTTTTTGTATTCTTATTTTTCGAGATTTATATTTTTCTTATTATTATTATTGTTAGTAGTAGTAGTAGTAGTAGTAGTATTTGTTGTTGTTGTTATCGTTGTTATTGTTACTATTGTTATTATTTTCATTAATTTGGGTATTTTAATATTACAAAATATATACCACGATCATCTCAGATCTCCTAGCTAATGAAATGATTATTTTATGCCGGTCAACAGGTATGACGTAGTGCCTCTTGCCTTCAATAGTTTGAGCGCTAAAACCATTGCATTTATTTAGAGAACGTTTCTATTTATTACCAGAGAGATGTATCGGTATTTTAAGTGCTGGAATCCGCTGCCATCAAATCAGGGAAGTCTTATAATAACTCAAGATAACAGATAACACGAAACAATCACACTTAATCCCAGAACAGGAGTGATTAGGATTGGTTGATTGGTTCGGCCTTTAGGTCTGGGATATGACTCCTTACAACCAATCACAGTGTGTCTGGCGGGGGTTCTCTCTAGTGGCGTGTCGTTCGCGGATTTATTGTATTTTCCAAGGTCTTCCAAAACGCTCGGCCAAGGTTGTTTATTTACTCAACATCACGGCATCAATAGGTATTTACGAGATATTTTCCCAAAGTAAATTTTATTTTTTCCTTAACATTTAATATATTATCTTAAAACTCACCTGATCTTAAACGTTAAAGGAAATAAAACAATAGAACGATAAAACTAAAACAACAACGTGATATATATATATATATTTTACCTTGGTTGATAGTTAATAACCTTAGTATTTGAAGAATTTGAGACCAAAATAACAACGACTATTGACGTCATCTGCCAGTGGACACAATAACACCCTCCATTACACACTGCCTCCTCCTCCTCCTCCTCCTCCTCCTCCTCCTCTCGTCTCCACTGGTGAAATAAAACTTATCTGAGTTATATTAAGTTTCAACCATTACATTTTTTCAAGTTCATTTCAAGTTTCAACCATATAAATTATCTCTCTATAGCTACTGTAAGGTGATGAAGAATACATACCCACCAACATTATTTAATACAGTTTATATATATAGTAGTTGTAGTGAAAGTTGGTTTACATTAATACAAATTGTTTTTATTATTTGATTTATATAATGAACTAACAGTAATATTCATAATGTTGATTTATATTCTGATTTATAATATTCTTTACAGTATAACTTTGTCTAAGTTTTATATGTTAACTAATTTATATTTATAAATATTTTTCTAAGGTAAAAAAAATGTCACTTCTCAAAGGAAAATCATTACGTTCATGATTAATATAATAATAATAATAATAATAATAATAATAATAATAATAATAATAATAATAATAATAATAATAATAATAATATTAGTAATACTAGTAATAATAATAATAACAATAACAACAACAATAATAATAATTAGGTAGAAGAGAAGAAGGTAGAATAAAAGGAGGAATAAGAGGAGGAGGAGAGGAGCGAAAATGAGAGGAAACGAGAAAAGGAAAGAAAGAATAACATTTGACGTAAGAATTATCACGTACAGAAACACACACATAATAATAACATTTAATTCCAACACAATAAATAACACAAACATATTATTAGAATTTATACACAGACACAGACTAAAATCGTTTACAATGTCAAGGGTATTCATGGCAAAACAAGACGGGGGATAATGTTGTTTACAGTGTCCGAAAAACAAATGACTGACGATGTTGTTCCAGTATTGTGTCTGTTCATCATAGGAGGGAAAAAAATTATTGTTTTTATACCCAGGTTGTATTGTGTTCATCCAAGGAGACAAATATTTCTTCTGGGATGTCCAGTTCTTATTCTGGGAGAAAAATAGTTTGATTTTTCCAAGATATGTTCAGTCTAGGATAAAAATGGATAATTCTTTTTCCAGGATGATATAGATTTGTCTAATAATAATGACATAGATATTTGCCGGGATGTTTTTTCTGTCCATTCTAGTAAAAAAAAAATATTAGTATTTTTATTTCCCAGGAGGACTTATGTCGTGGATAGCATTACATCTTAATTTCCCAGTATTATTATAAGACTTCATCCTAGGACAAAAATACCCATCTTAGAAGCTATTTTTTTCCTAGGAAGCTTCTTGTTAATCCTGATACATAAAAAAACATTGATGACGAATACGCTGCCGGTGGAGGGACTCAGATGAACACGACGGAGGCACTGTAGGTGGTGGAGGTCGTTCAGAAGAAGAGGTCGTCGCGGTCAATAGGTCGTAGGTCACCTGGTGGCTCTGGGTCTAGTCCTTCGTGATCAGGTGACGGCGAGTTGATGATACCTGCATGGCGCACCTGTGGCATCTGTGAGGGAGAGGGATGGAGAGGTGTGATGAGAGGGCAGGTGAGAGGTATGATGAGAGGGCAGAGAAGAGGTATGATGAGAGGGCAGAGGAAAGGTATGATGAGAGAGCAGGAGAGGTGTAATGAGAGGGCAGGTGAGAGATGTTATGAGAGGGCAAGAGAGGTGTAATGAGAGGGCAGGTGAGAGGTATGATGAGAGGGCAGGTGAGATATGTGATGAGAGGGCAGGGAAGAGGTATGATGAGAGGGCAGAGGAAAGGTATTATGAGAGGGCAGGAGAGGTGTAATGAGAGAGCAGGTGAGAGGTATGATGAGAGGGCAGGTGAGAGGTGTAATGAGAGGTGAAGGGGAAAAGTGTGAGTCAATCTACCTCGAATAAATCATCAGTCTACCACACTCTACCCTCCAAAAGTCACCAATCTACCCCTAAAATAAGCAAAAAATCACCAATCTACCCCAAAATAAGTAAAAAATCACCAATCTACCCTAAAATAAGTAAAAAATCACCATCTACCCTAAAATAAGTAAGAAATCACCTATCTACCCCAAAATAAGTAAGAAATCACCAATCTACCCTAAAATAAGTAAAAAATCACCTATCTACTCCAAAATAAGTAAAAAATCACCAATCTACCCTAAAATAAGTAAAAAAAAGTCACCAATCTACCCTAAAACGCCTCCCAACCCCCCAAGAAGGTAGACCCCCGCTCTGGTACTCACCCTAGACACACACTGGCGGTTCAGACACACGTATTGGCCAACGTTGCAGGGAGTACCGTCAGGCAGGTGTGTGGCTACGTGAGGTGTGTCCTTAAACTCGTGGCGAGGCGTCCAGAGGTCGGTGCTGTTCTTTCTCTGGCAGTACAAAGCGCACGCCTGCCATGCCATGTCTGTGTGTTAAGAGAGACATGTATGCGGTGTTGGGAAGGTGGGTTGTGTGTGTGTGTGTGTACATAGAATAATATTGTTGACAGAAGACATAAAATCGACGTACAGACAATATTCTGGTGACTATGTGGGTAAAAGGTCGAAGATTAAGCGTTTGTGATAGAGAAAATACTGTACGAGTATAATATATGGTATAGTAAGTGAAATGTGGGTTGTATTGTCCGTAGACTCTTACAATACTGGTGCTCGGGGTCTCTCTCTCTCTCAATTAACACCCTAAGGGCCATGTATAATGTTTTCGTTATTAGGTTTACCGTCCGTTCACTCTCTCCCTTACACTCCCTCACTCTTGATTCACTCCCTCACATTGACTCTTACTCACACCTTACTCACTCTCACTCAACTCTTTCACCCTCTCTCACTGTGACTCATTCACCCCCTTTTTACTCTACTCTCATTCACTCTAATCCACTCAAACTCACTCACTCAAGCACTCACTCACGCTTTGTAAAGTTCATACAGGTATACAGGCTTAGGTAATTAATTATCAAGTATATCGGCTGTTCCTTTAATCTCGGGAATCTTACCTTACCTTACCTTACCTTACCTTACCTTACCTTACCTTACCTTACCTCACCTCACCTCACCTCACCTCACACAGGAAACTTTGCTACAGTCATCGGGATTCCTACCTAATTTGTGGTAACAGAAATACTCAGTGTGGGTCGTTCCAGCTATAAACTTTGACACGACTCAGAGACGACTTGTTTTGCCTTTAATATTTTCTAAAATCAATGTGGCGCCTGTATGCTTAATGTTTACAATATCTTTCACTAATACATTTCTACAGGATAAAAAAATCATATCTAACGTATAATGATTATAAAAATTTGCACCTAACATAATTATACAAAATTACAACAAAAATATTATCGTAAATAGTAAACAAAATTTTTCAGTGTTCTTTTTTTTTTTTTTTGAGGGGTGAAATTTTCTCTTCTTAAATTAGTATCTGGTGAATTTAGAATTTTTTTTAGGATGATGCAAGGTAACGGGTTGGCTGACTGTCTGGCCTGCTATCGGACTGTCTGGCTGGTTATCAGACTGGCTTGCTATCGAACTGTCTGGCTGGTTATCAGATTGGCTGGCTGGCTATCGGACTGTCTAGCTTGCTATCGAACTGTCTGCCGTGTTATCGGTCAGTCTGGCTTGCTATCGGACTGAATATCGGGCAGGCTGGCTGGCTGGCTGGCTGGCTGGTGACACGAACACCATCAAACACCAATCTTTAAAACCCGTGTGCCATTACCTGCTGCGGTACCTGAGCTGTGACCCTCCCCCCAGACCTCATCACCTGTACCTGCTCGATACTCTAGACCCCCTAACCTGTGACGGTACACCAGCAGTGATCTCAACCCATGTGTGTATGTGTGTATGTGTATCGTGTCGTGTATGTATGTGTGTGTGAGTGTAAGGTCCATACATGAATAAACAACAACAAAATATCACTCCTCTCAACTAACAACCTCTCTTATACACCTTCCCTCCCGCCCCCTGTATCATGCAACACAATCAGCATACTTTATCCAATCAATCCGTCTTCTCAACGCAGCTACACGAACGCTGGCAAGGAGTAAATAAAATATAAAAAAAGTCCTGCTATAAATGTGGATCTGGGACACGAGTTGGAAGCGACCGAAACCCATTATCCCGTGGACGCACTTTGCATGTTGAGGTCCTCAGTATTTATGGTGGTGTTGTCGAAGGTAGCGGAGGGAAACAGGTCCTGAATTGTCTATCCTTCTTACCAACCTCTCTAGGAAAAGTTTGGTTACGTTTCTCTCTCTCTCTCTCTCTCTCTCTCTCTCTCTCTCTCTCTCTCTCTCTCTCCAATCGTCCTTCATTCCCCCCCTTCTCCTTTTCTCCCTTTCTTTTTCTTACTCCCTCTCTCCTTCCTTCCTTCCCTCCCACCTTCCTTCCCTTCCTTCCCTCCCACATTCCCTCCCTCCGTCCCTGTCGCAAAGAACTACCAGCCATGCAGGTCCTCGATATTCAAGACCTCAGTATAAAAGGGACGCCAGCACGAGCAATCACAAGTGCCTGGCGTTCCTCTCCAACCCACCAGTATCGACGCGTTGATGGTATCTTCGCCAGACGATTGTTTCGCCCGCCTTCTGCCTCCACTGACGCTCCCTGGTGTAAACATTAGTGCCTAAGAGAGATGTAATTACCGAGGACGAGGAACACTGTCGTTTGTGATGCCATGAAACTGAAAGGTTAAGTAGAGGATGACATCAGGTGGAGGATGGAGGAAGAGTTAAGTGGAGGAGAACCCGAGGATGAGGTGAGGATGAGGGGGGGGGGGTAAGATAAGGGTGAGGTAAGGTGAGAGAATTTAACCTTTTTTTTACGCTACTTTAACAAACAAACAAACTAATATAAATGTAAAAACACGTAATGAGGATCAGGTTAATTGGGTCACCTGGCGGGTCCTCAGGTGTCATGTGCTATGTGTACCTTTGATATCTGTATATTATTAATGTAGAAATATTTACATGACCTTATTACTAGAGGTCAGAGGTCATGAGGCAGATATATATTTATTGGATCGGAATCTAAGGTTGGGAAATATTCTGGTGACTATGTGGGTAAAAGGTCGAAGATTAAGCGTTTGTGATAGAGAAAATACTGTACGAGTATAATATATGGTATAGTAAGTGAAATGTGGGTTGTATTGTCCGTAGACTCTTACAATACTGGTGCTCGGGGAGTCTCTCTCTCTCTCTCCTCTTACTTTCTGTTTCTTCTTCCATTTACCTCACCTCCTCCTCCTCCTCCTCTTCCTCCTCCCCTTCTTTTACCTCTACTCTTTCTCTTCCTCCTCCTTCATTTCTGTCTACTCTTTTTAACTTACCTCTCCTTCTCTTTACTGTCCTCTTTCATCTTCCTCCTTCCAAACCTCTTGTTCCCTCCTCCTCCTCTTAGTTCTCCTCCTCCTGCTCTTCTTATTTTACTTCTCTTCCTCTTCCTCCTCCTCTTCCTCCTCCTCCTCCTAACTGTCCTCCTCTTCCCTCTTCCTTCTTTGCATCCCTCCACTCACTCATCTTACATGACCTCAATTGACCTAACCTTCACTATAGGACAGCTGGCGTCCAACGGGGTCAATCTCTGTCTTCATCGTTGACACCACCTTACACAGTTCACTAGCCAGCTCGTTGACCGTCTTCCGGGGGGTTTCACCACACACCTGCAGGTCAGAGGTCAAAGGTTAAATTATGACACTCACAACACAACATACACAGCAACTCAACACAACACAATGCAACAGAAAAAAGTGAAAATTCTATCACCAGGTTGAGATATTTTAGTTTCATATATATAACAAAGGTCTTTATGTGCAAGACAGGTCAAAGGTCAAAGTAATATGTGCCTAAGGTCATATATGTAGATCGTAGACGAGGTCAGAGGTCAAGTATAAATATATCTTAATAACAGAGAGGTCAAAGGTCAAAAAAAGTTAGCATCAAGAGTCATATGTGTGGATAGATGACACTCATTAAAGGTTAGGTCAATTATGTGTCAAAGGTCATATGTACAGTTTGGTCACAGACGAGCAATAGGTCATAATACAACAATTACAGGTCATAACACAACAGTCACAGGTCATAAGAGCTACAGGTCATAACAACAGCCAGAGGTCACATATGTGAGTACTAGAACAGCCATAGGTCAAATTATCCTCATATAAAAGGTCAGATATATAAATAATTGAGGCTGGGTCAAAGGTCAGCTCTTCTCCGTGCCAAAAGTCAGAGAGTGAGGGTGTTGGGTGTCAACCTGTATTATAGATAAAGGCCAGAGGTCAACTATGATGAGCATTGAGTGCGGGGGAGGTCATTTAACGGGTCAAATGTCATGACCTTGTACGTAAGGTGGAGGTTTGACCTTCCCGGTGTCACAAGATAATCGACTTTTGTCACCTTTTGTGTTGTGTTATTCTAGGAAGGTTAGAAAAACTTTACTTGGCAACACTGGAGGTGGTGTTGTCTGTGCTGAGGTAAATTAATAACACTGAGAGGCAGATGGAAGGTATTGTCTTGGCAACACTGTGAAAAATGTTGTATTGAGAGATGTGTTTTCTTGGTAATACTGAATATGATATGTTTTTTTCTTATTGATAACAATGGTAGAGATATGTAGTCATGTCAGCTATAACAACACACACACACACACACACACACACACACACACACACACACACACACACACACACACACACACACAAACACACACACACACACACACACACACACACACACACACACACACACACTGTCTTTTTACATACGATAATAGTCGAGTTTTTGACGACACAACAACAACAAACGCATTGACGTCACACACAACACAGCTCTCTCTCTCTCTCTCTCTCTCTCTCTCTCTCTCTCGTCACAATAAACACCATCATCAGCATAGGAAAAAAAAAATATATCATATAAGTGGAAACAATGAAGGCTTCTGAACCGCCTTTTGACGTGACTGGGGAAGAAAAAGGGCAGGTGATAGGCATAGGTTAGAGGTGACACACACACACACACACACACAGACACACAGACACACACACACAGACACACACACACACACACACACACACAGACTAAAGAAGTGAAGGTTAGGGGTTACAGTGTTCTAATATACATGTTGAAAGGTTGAGGCTACGTCCACTTGTGTGTAGGGGAGATGTTTATACAAGTGTTATATATTGGCTAATGTTTATATAGAAGTATCGAGTGTTTGGTTGATGTTTATGTTGTGGTAATGTTCTAGGGTATTAATTTTAAAGTTGTTTTTGGGGGTTATTTTTTGTGTTCTGGTAATGTTTAAATGTTTATATCATTATTATTTGATGTTTATAGCTTACGTTTATGTTATCAGATGCTTAAGAATGTTTATATTAATATTACATCAAGTCCAGCATCTTGAGGTATGTTGGATAGTGCTTAAGTAATGGTAATGTTTATAAATGTTTATGATAATTACTGTCAAGATCTTGTATTCATCTCTAATGTTTTGGAATGTTAATGTTTATGAATGTTATCTTAGCTGTTATTAAGAGCTTGGTTCATATTGCCTGATGTTTAAATGATATTTCGATTCGTCATTGTGTACAGTAATGTTCGTGTGTCACTGAGAGTTGTAACTGGAGCCGTGTACGTGTGAGATTAGTAGTAGTAGTAGTAGTAGTATCTTCAAAACCATCACCACCATCATTACCACCACCAACACCCTCACCACCATCCACACTCACCACCACCAACGACCACCCTCACCACCATCCTCACCACCACCCACCACCGCCACCCACCACCGCCACCATCCACCACCTGTGTGATCTATGCAACAGACAACCTGTAACTCGCATCAGGTCAATAATAAAATAGACTTGACCACTTGTACCTAACCTGACTTGTACCTGACCTGACTTGTACCTAACCTGACTTGTACCTGACTTGTACCTGACCTGACCTGACTCCCGACTCTCAGCTCACAGGGTCATGTCTCCACGCTTAATTGGTGATGTGAGTGAGAATCCATCTAAACTACCTGACTTAAACCTTTCAAGACAAATAATTTAAACCATTGACCTCAGAGGGTTAAAACATTGTGCTCAAAGGGTTAAACTTTCAAAGGGTTAAACTATCGTCCTCAAAGGTTTAAACTATCATTCTCAAAGGCTTAAACCATCATCCTCAAATTGTAAAAACCATCGTCCTCAAACTGTTAAACCATCGTCCTCAAAATCATTAGGCTATACAAGACAGTGATGTAGGCAGGTAGGAAAGAAACGAAGGAAGAAGTGAGAGGAAAAAAAAAGAAAGAATGAGAAAGGGAAAACTAAACTAAAATTACATTAATGAAATACCTTGAGGCTTTTCCCCCATACCTGTATATGACGTCGTCTTAATTAACACCCAAAAGGAAATCTTATCTTAGAGAGACAACAAACCGATGAGAGATATTGATACATGCAGAGAGAACATTGTGTCTAGCCGAGAGGGGAGAGAGAGGTGGGAGAGGGGGAGGGGTGTGTGAGGGACGGGAGAGGGGTGTGTGTGAGGGAGAGGGAGAGGGAGGGGAGCCATAAACTATTAGAGGCTTGCATCAGTTACCACTACAAGGATCGTGGTTGGCTTTGGTTGACCATTTACATGTGGACAACAGAGGAGAGCGCCGGTAGCATTCCTGAACAGAGCTGGTGAAGGTGGCGGTGACGAAGAGGTGGTATTAATGACGAGAGACAGAGGTGTGGGCCGGTGCTGAGGTTAGTGTTGTCTGTGGGTGGAAGATTGAGAGAGAGGAAGGAACAAGATGACGAAGAAATGGAAGAACAATGACAAGAATAACATGAACAGGGAGAAAAAGAACAAGATGATGAAGAAAAAGACGAAGAACATGGAGAAAGGGAAGAAAAAGAACAAGATGGCGAAGAAATGGAAGAACAATGATAAGAATAACATGGAGAAGAACAAGAAGAGGAAGAAAAAGAACAAGATGAATAACAAGAACAATCCATGACCAAAACTAGGAGAAAGAAGAACAAGAATAAGAAAAAATAACAAAAACAAGAGAGAAGAAGAAGAACAATAACAAAACCAAAGAACAAAGAGAACAAAAAAGAAGAATAAGAAGAATGAATGATACAAAGGGGAAGTGATAATGATTATGGCTGTGTGTGTGTGTGTGTGTGTGTGTGTGTGTGTTCCAGAAATGAGAATTTAATAAAGAATTCGTAAAAGATTTAAAAAAATAATTGACAGTTTCTAAGAATATTAATCCGTTACTGTCTGAAAATTTTAATATAACTGGGGTGTATTTTTTTAGACGGGCATAACCATTTTTTTGGTGTCTGTGGGTATGAGATTGACAGAATTTTTAGACGGATTGAGGTAGATAAGACAGAAATATGATTATACTGTCAGAAGAACAAGGAAGCATCTAGATATTTTAGAAAGGTGAGATGAATTTATTAGACAGGTATTCCAAGGTGTTTTACTGTCATTCAAAGATAATAAACTTCAGATGGGAAAAAGATAATTCTTAGACGGGTTAAAAGGACGAATAGACAGAAATCAGAACAATGATTTTCTGTCTAAAAAAAAGAAAATGAATGAGATATTTTGATTAGTTGAAGAGAAATATTTAGACAGTATATAATGATCTGTCACTTGAGGGAATCAATATTATGACAGGAATATTTTTAGACGGGTTGAGAAGAATAGACGGGTTTAGGGTTAATGCTGTCCATGTCTCAAAAGAACAGACAGATATTGATTCATTTTTAGACAGGTGAGGTAACTGATAGACAGGCAGTGGACAAAACTGCTCACTCTCCAACTTATCAGACTGTAAATGTCAATGATCTGGCGAATGTAACCCGGAAATTGGAAAAGGGCAATCACGCTTATATAAACCGGAAGTATTCCACTTTTATCTTAAAAATATGGAGAGACATAACGTCGACTCTGTAACATGGAAATAATGACAACAACAACAAACATGTCTTGTCCTATCAATACTGCAATCTGGAAATAGCAAAAAAAAAGGAGCATGAAACACGTATGATCTCGATGCTGTAATCCGGAAAATAAAATCACTAACATAAGCCGGAAAACGCCAATAAAATCAAAGACATAAATAAAATATAAAAATATATAAAATATGACGTTAGTTTTGTGACCTGGAAACAACATAAAAATGTGTAAAAAAAAAAAAATTGCCCCACCAATTGAACTACACAAATCTATTCTATAACCTGCAAAAAAAAAATAAAAAAATATCACGTCTCTATAACATAACCCGATGCTAGCACAATTCATCTATATCAAACCGCCAATGATAACACAATTAGTTATCTATTGTTATCTATCTTTTGTTATCTGGATATATAACAATTGTTCACAGGAGAAAAAAAAATAAACTCAATTATATAACCTGGGGATAGTGACGACAACAAAACGAATAAAAAAAATTGTCGCTTGGAAAAAAAAAGTAAGAATTTATTATTTCTCGTGGGAATTAAATGTAGGAAATGAGAAAAAAAATTTCCACTCTGAGAAATACGAAAAGAAAGTAATGAGAGAGATTGTCCAAGTGTGCGTTAGGTTAGGTTAGGTTAGGTTCATTCAGTACACAGTGGTGGTGATAACTCTATATAAGACGGCCTGTTTGTGGTCTTATTCTCCCTGATGCTGGACCCACACCTTCCCTTCTTTGTTCTCCCTGATACTTAACCTCCTCCCTCCCTCCCTCCCTCCCTCCCTCCCTCTCTTCCTCTCTTGTTCTCCCTGATACTTAACCTCATCTCTCCCTCCCTGTCTTGTTCTCCCTGATACTTAACCTCCCTCCCTCCTCCCTCCTCTTCTCCCTCTCTTGTTCTCCTTAATCATCTCTCCTCCCTGTCCTCTCCTGATACTTAACCTCCTCCTCCCTCCCTCTCTTCCTCTCTTGTTCTCCCTGATACTTAACCTCATCTCTCCCTCCCTGTCTTGTTCTCCCTGATACTTAACCTCCTCCCTCCCTCCCTCCCTTATGCTCTCTGTCAACAAGAACCAAGACGTGACACATTGCTCGGGATATTGATGACGTCACTTGTCAACACACCTCATGCGTGACCTACCACTAACCACACGACGATATATTAAACCACACGACGATATATAGAACCACACGACGATATATAGAACCACACGACGATATATAGAACCACACGACGATATATTGAACCACACGACGATATATTGAACCACACGACGATATGAACCACACGACGATATATTGAACACACGACGACGATTTAGAACCACACGACGATATATTGAACCACACGACGATATATGACGATATATGACACCACGACGATATATAGAACACGAGATATACGACGATATATAGAACCACACGACGATGACGATATATGAACCACACGACGATATATTAAACACGACGATATATAGAACCACACGACGATATATTGAACCACACGACGATATATTGAACCACACGACGATATAAAGAACCACACGACGATATATTGAACCACACGACGATATATTGAACCACACGACGATATATTGAACCACACGACGATATATTGAACCACACGACGATATATTGAACCACACGACGATATATAGAACCACACGACGATATTTAGAACCACACGACGATATATTGAACCACACGACGATATATTGAACCACACGATACAATTCACTAACAGCTCCATTGACGAAACAAATTTGACAACATTCACTAAATCCCTCCACGAAGACTGCCATTTGTTAAACCCGGAAATAAACACAGATTTTTGTTTTTTGTATTCAGAGATGAGATTATTATGTACCGTATGTAGATTTGTGTTGGTAAATACAGGTTGTGTTGTAGTGTGATTTTAAGAGGGGTTGGATCTCTCTCATGGTGTAGGGGGTTTGATGAGATGGCTTAATTTTTATTTATCAAGGTAGGATTTGGAGTGTTCATTGGAGTGTGTTTTGGATTTGGAGTGTGTTCAAGGTAGGATTTGGAGTGTGTTAGGGAGTTTGTTGGGTTTAATAGTATAAGACCTGAGTGTGTGGGGCCTGGTTTAACTAAATTATTTATTACCAGTGATATAGCGAACCAGCCTGACCTAACCTAACCTAACCTAACCTAACCTAACCTAACCTAACCTAACCTAACCTAACCTAACCTAACCTAACCTAACCTAACCTAACCTAACCTAACCAAAACATAATGATTACAGCTAAAATTATTAATACCGGTATAGTACAAGAAAAAAAAACAACAATAATGATAATAATTAAAAAATATCAACAAATATAGATATAAATAAATAATACTTTATGAAAAACAAAAGAAAATAAGAAGATAAATAAAGAATAAAGAGAACATGAAGAACAAGAACAAGATGAACAATAAAAATATCAGTAAAAATTCAATTGAAAAAATATTTGTCAGATTCTCAACACTTCACAGTAATTACAAACACGCAAACACACCAACATTGAATACAAAAGCCTTGAAGCGCCTCTCCATTAAAGCTTATTCAGAGACGCGGCTCAAAAATAAAATAAAAAAAATAAATAAAAAAGTTTTCCTCGGACATTAACAGTAATGCAAAATTCAGGTGAGCTTCTATTTACCTGAGTAATAAAGCTAGACTGTTCATCTCTCTCCCTTAATTACAGACAGACGAGAAAAAACATAAAAAAAACTAGAGATACGATTGCTACCACTCCCCACCACGAAAAAAATAAAAATAAAAAAAAGATATAATTTTATTTTAATGACAGACAAATGAAAGAAAATAATTACATCAACTCCCCATTATGTAAATTAACATTCATTATAAAACAAAAAAATAGAGGTTTTACTACAAATTACAAAAACGTGGGATTATTTCCATATCGTTACAGTTAGTACAGTTGTATTACAAAGATTACATTTCTACCACTGAATAAAAACTGTATTAAGGAAATGAAAACCATGACTCATTATTAAAAGAATACTACAAATGATAATGTGTGTTAAATGGACCACACTCACAGAGGTCTGCTTCAAGCGATAAAGAAAGCATGTAGTCGAGGTTCATTTTCTTTTAATTTGTCTAAAACAGCGGCGGGAGGAAAGGTCAAACACTGGTGCCTGGGGGAGGAGTAAGACCAAAGGTTCATGTTGTATACCTGTTGCCACCTACACTCTACACACCTGACGTACACACACATATACACACAGGTATAAATTTATATATAAAATACATACATACATACGTTCATATATAAATACACATACACATATACAACAACACACACACACACACACACACACACACACACACACTTAACTAGTCACAATGAGTCAACAGACAACATAACACACGGAAGTAACTATAGTGACACTTGTACTTGAGGTCAAAGGTCAACAACCCTTAGAGTGAATTTATATCTAGACACGAGATATATTTGCTGGTCCCATCACTAAATATCAGAGGTCAGAGGTCAGTTATATGTGGTAATGACCGGAAACTTACCTGTTCAGTCTATATATATTACTGTGCTTTTTTTATTTCACTAATAATTGGCATAAATATTTTTCGCCGTAAATTTCTGTCAATTTTGGCTTCATAAAAAAATTATATATCTGAACAAAGGTAAATGACCTCCAACTAACGTCATCAAATATATTTAGCCTCTGACACTCAAATAACGTCATCAAATAAATTTAACCTCTAGAAGTCAAATGATGATGTCATATATTATCCTCTGTCCATCAAGTGACGTCATCAGTTATTCTATTTCTAAGTTACGTCACCAGGTGTCTCTCATATGACGTCATAGGAAGACTAGCGTTCATATTTTTAAGAAAAGGGTAAAGTTGAACACCGTGATAACATAAAACACTTTCATCACTTCCATCTGTCATATTAATACGAGTCTACAATCCTAAGAGCTTTGTCCGCTCAGTTACACAGACGGTGGTGCAATAAATCCCCCTGTCGTGTTGAATAGACGTCATATTTTACACTCAAAACAATATGAAATTTGATGGAATATAATAATAATAATAATAATAATACTAATAATAATAATAATAATAATAATAATAATAATAATAATAATAATAATAATAATAATAATAATAATAATAATAATAATAACATCTATATCACCCACACCTAATAAATATCTATATATATTAAATAAATCCATGAAAATAATGCCCGAATATGTATATGTATAATGTATATCTATATGTATACTCCAGAAGAAAATGCACGGTGTTATAATGTATTACTACCCTCCATTAACTAAGGTCTTTTAAGCGTGTAACGAGATTATAATTACACAAGTATATTAACGGGTAAAAAATTATCATGATATAAAACTCCATTTAAAAAATAAATTGTATCAGGGAAATAAAGTTTGAGGAAAGTAATTTTAAGAGAATTTGATTTCCAGTAAAATAAAACTATCATTATTTTTTTTAATTGTGAGAAAATACAATGATTAGTTCAGTTTGGGGATATTGGTGTAAATCAATTTTAAACCTTAATTAACATTGTAATTTATATAGTTGATGTTTATAGATTGTCTACTGTTAAGTACTTTCTTTCAATTGGGGTTTCGGCGGTGGAGTGGATACAATACTCGACTCCCGTTCCCTGGTTCAGTGGTTCGATCCCTGAGTAATACGAACTCACCCAGCTATCCCTAATAATTTTTCAATAACATCTGAATCTACATAAAAGAACGATGAATGTTACTACAGGAATATAATCATTTAATAGCGAGAAGAATGATGAAATAAGAAAAAGGACTTGACAATATCTATAACTAGCATGACCTTCTGATGCTAAAGGCCAGGTGGGAGAGTTTACATGTCGTGGTTAGGAGAACTTGTTGACAATCAGATAAACAACTCGACAATCAGATAAACAACTCGACAATCAGATAAACAACTCAACACTGATACACAACTCAACACTGATAAACAACTCAACACTGAGATAGGGAGCCTTTACCTTAGGATAGTGAGGGAGAGATAGAGTCTTACCTTATCGTCAGGACAGAGAGAGACTTCGACCTGGGAGCCTACACAGCCTTTCACGGAGTTCTTAGCCATCGGTGAGTCACAGAGACGGTGAGAGATCTTGTAACCTGCCGAGAGATAATGAAAAATAGAGACGATAATGAGAGAGAGAGATAATGTTATGGTAGACAGTGAGAGACAAAAAAGAACGGGAGAGATAGGAAGAGAAAGTGGATAACGGGAGAGACATAAAGAAATAGTATGATGGTGGAAATAAGAGATACCGATTGTAACGAGAGATAGAGCAGTGAGATAAGAGAGACAGTGAGAAGAAATATAAATGCCGTAAATGAGAGATAAATTGAAAAAAAATAAATAAAACATTCAAAATAATATTATCAAGATGTAAACATTATTTCGATGTTTAGTAACTATGTAAATAAGTAAATGTTTCATTATTTTATAAACACTCATATCAAGATCTTTAATCCCTTATCGTAAAACATATAGAGAATTGAAACCACTATAGGTGTGTACATAGCATTCAATTCCTTATGATAACCAATAACACTAAACAAATGACAAGTGTAATATAGATAATAATAATAATAATAATAATAATAATAATAATAATCCCAGGAAAGACAGGAAGAGACAATACACATAACAGATTAAATAACCTTTACGTTACATTCATCCTGGGATAAAAAAAAAATATATGAAAAGAAAATATACATTGAAAGGTCACACGATACATGATGACGTCACCATCTTTTTTTTTTTCCCAGCCGATAACAATGACGTCATTGGAAAGGTCACTGGGGCAAGAGAATGACAAAACACATTACAACCACTCGAGATATAACTAAACAATTGTTATTACTGAGATAATTAAGAAAAATAACAAACATAGTGTAGGTTATGTTTATTATCAAGGGGAAAGTTATATAAACGTGAGGGAATGTTGATGTTGCATAGTAATAATGATAATAATAATAATAATAATAATAATAATAATAATAATAATAATAATAATAATAATAATAATAATAATAATAATAATAATAATAATAATAATAATAAGCTTGTGGCACACTTAAAGGCCGTAGTTCTTGAAGCGCAGTAATAACATCGTAAAGTCATTTTAATACGTAACGAGTTTGAAATAGATAACTACTGATGGACGTCTCTCTCTCTCTCTCTCTCTCTCTCTCTCTCTCTCTCTCTCTCTCTCTCTCTCTCTCGCGCCTTGCAACGTGCCGCCTCGTATTTCAACGCTTTGTAGATATTACTGTATTACTGTAAGTGTATTTTCTACCTACACCTAAATTTACCTGTAACCTACACCTGTACCTGTAACCTACACCTGTAATTATTTATGTACCTGTACCTGGTGTTTTCTGAGTTTGTAACCTGATTTTAGCTTTGTATTTTCAGAGGTGATTTTCCTTTAGAGAAATTATTATGTATAAGATAGTATGTATATCTGTACTCTACCTACACACACACACACACACACACACACACACACACACACACACACACACTGATAAAGAGGTAGATAACAACAAATTAATAATGTTTGTGGAGATGAATAAAACATGGAGAGAGATTGATTCCCGGGACAGAGCTTAACGAGGGCCGGTGATTGGTTAAGGTCAGACAAAAGGGACCAATGCGTGATGCAGGGCGATATAGACAGATAAACAGACAGACAGAAAGCTAGACAGACATACAGATAGATAAACCTAGACGGAGAGTGATGGGAATAATAACACACATTGACAGAAATGGGAATAAACAGAAAGACAAAAGACAGGCAGTAAAGAGAAGAAGAGAGGAGAGACAGACAGATAGAGAGACGTGGAAATATAGACAGAAAAAAATAGGGAGAGAAAAATAGACAGACACACACATAGCCACGGATAGACAGACAAAATAGAGACAGAGAAAGACA